>NW_022900936.1:18762307-18804233 GCF_012274545.1 Fukomys damarensis
TATATATATATACATCTATTTTCTCCTGTTATTTGGTAGATGAAAATAGGACATAGAATAGATAATTGTCCCCTAAAAAAGGAATTTTTGAGAGAAAAGAATATTGTATTTTAGAGAACGTTTGCATGCTTTTCAAAGCACTCCTGGAAAAAGAAAGCTCCTTGGGCAAAAAAAAAAAATGTATTTATGTATGTATTTCTCTTTAAAAGCTACTTAAGCCGCAAAAATATTTTTGCATAAAGAAGGGTTGGTGAGGGCTGGGGATTTGGTTCAGTGGTTTCACCGCCTGCCTCACAAGTACAAGGGCCCGAGTTCTGTCCCCGGTACCAAAAAAAGAGGGTTGGTGAACAAAACATTTGAACTGATTATAATGTCTACGGTACCCACTTTCACAGATAACAAGTTTCACACTCGATCAAAATGGCAGAGCTATGTCTTACATTTGTTTTCCATATTGAGAAGCAGCACCATTAGAAATTCTGAGTCTGCAACAATGAATTGCTGAAATGAAAGCACTGAAATTTGTAGCTCAGGGAACATCTCTTTAAAATGAACCCCTTGTGCTTTCATTCTTTGTTAACAAAACATTGCACCAGTGAAGAACTGATGAAGACGCATGTACCATCCTTGTTTTGTTCTTGTGATAATTAATTAGTAGTTTATCTGGAACAGCTAGTAATATATTTAAAACCACAATAACATTGTTATATCTTCACTTTTTCACTTCTGCTATTATGCTTTAGTTCTAGGAATTATGGGACCAATACACACTTGACGCCACACATCAGTTTGAAAAAGGGCCTGGCCTTTATAGCAATACCCTTGACATGCTTCGAAAGGCACGGACCCTAGTAGTTTGATTAATTAACTGACTAAAGTGAATTCAATTTGACCTGCATTCAAAGAGGAAAAGATGCCTTAATTTTCTTGGTAGCCTATGCAGGAAGTATCCAAAACTTTAAGAATGTTAGATCAGATTAAATGTGGAAAAACTTTATCTTTATCTCTTTCATCCCCACTAAGCACTGCAGAGGGTAAAAGGGCATGTGCTTTAATTAACTAATGACACTTATGTCACTTACATAAGGTACAGTGGTGGAGGTTGCCTTCATAGTTTAATGACAGTAGATATTTCTTGATATCCCAGTAATTAGTGCAGGTGTTAAGATTCTGGGGTTGCAGGGGCCACTGAATCATCAACAACAAGTTAGGGAAGTGCCCGTGCTGACATGTGACAGAGAAAAATAGAATTAAAGATGTAATATATTGGTGTTTGTGATGCTGAACCTTTTCTCCCACTCTGGAATCATAGGAGTAAAATAGATGGAAAACCTACCAAGGTGCTAGTAGGGTGAGGACGTTTCTGCTACTTCACTCACTGTCTTTCCATGAATTGTACATAGACCTAATGCTCATGTTCTTATGATGTCATAATATTGGCTAGAATTTACCTTATTTTTTAATCCTTTAATTTTTAATGCAGCAACTAATTTATTATGCAGTTTTTCTATGCAATGGAATATTACTCAGCCATAAAGAATGAGAAATGAGATTCATTCATAGGAAAATGGATACATATTGAGGATATACTCCTAAGTGAAATAAATAAGTCACACATGTGTAAATGCTGAATAGTTTCTCTGGTGTGAATAAACTGCAATAATACATAAGATCCTAATGAGATTACTGACATTGTGAAATGGGAAGAAAAGGGCTAAAGGTGTAGGGAAGGTGGGAGGGGTAGGGGAAGGGTAATAAGGGAAAAGAAAAAAAATGTGAGATAATGAAAAGATGGGAATAAAGTGTTTGTAAATGGGAAGGGGAGGAGGGGAGAAGGGAGGGCAAGGAGGAGGGGAAAAAATGGGAACCAAGACCTGTCATGTAAAGGTACAAGATCCCAATGATAAATGTAATTGCACTGTATACCTAAAATGTACCAATAAGCTCAATTAAAAAGAAAAAAAAATTCTACGGTCTCTACTGAGGGTTCTGTAATACAATACTTCAAAATTTTACTGAAAAACTGCATTTTTTACATTAAAATTCTACTGAAAAAGCAAACATATCTATGTCCATTTTACTTCTGATTTTGTGTAGGCAGTGGGATGTGAAGTTTGTATTTACAATTGGACTGTAACATTTGTAAGGGAGCAACAGACATATTAGAGGTACAAAACATGAATATTATATTGTTCTTTGTTGTTTAAAATTGTAGCATTGGCAAGCAATAGAATCTAGAAGCTTTTTCAATGCATACTAATAATATTAAGTATTGTTGATTTGAGTCAGTTTTGTTAATGCCTTTATTGTCCATTCCTTATATTTTTTTTCTTCTAAAGTAATAAACTCTTCCCTGAAGTGCTATAAACTCTTTGGTGTATTATACAACCTCAAACAATATTCATTAATACAAAACATGGAATATGCTGATTGTATCTACAGCAGAAATATAATCCTCATAAACTGTTGAATTATTAAGGAATTTGTTTGAAGGAAAGCAATCACTCAGAAGATTCACTTAATAGCAGATTAAGAGAATATATATTTATTTCCTTACATATCACTATTGCAGCCCAGAACTCAAAAACAAGCTAATAGTATCATCACTTTCTTTTGTCATCATTTAGTTAGTAGATTGGTTGTCCTTTCATGGTGGAAAATTTTTAACTGAATGCCCAGAATACATTTTCTACTTCAAAGCAAAAAAAAAAAGCAAAAAAAAAAAAAAAAAAAAAAAAAAAAAAAGAAAGAAAGAAAGAAAGAAAAATATCATAAAGGACATAATTTTCTCCAACTTTATTTTTTTAAGAAAAAAAGCTTTCCTTAGAACTCTGACACCATCCCAATGAATTTAAGTTTATTTTTTGTATTTGCTATCCTGAAACTTTAAAAAGGAGTGAAAGAAAAAGATATTATTTTTTCCTTTTTTTTCAGCTTTAATTGAGTTTTTTGGTACATTTTAGGGATAAAGTAAAGTTGCATTCATTGTTGGGATCTTGTACCTCTACATGACAAGTCTTGGTTCTCATTTTTCCCCTTGTCCCTGCCCTCCCTTCACCCCCTCCTCTCCTCCCCATCTATAAACATTTTATTTCCATCTTTTCATTATCTCACATTTTTTTCTTTTCCCTCATTACCCTTCCCCTACCCATCCCACCTTCGCTACACCTTTAGCTCTTTTTTCCCATTTCTCAATGTCAGTAATCTTATTGGGGTCTTCTGTATTATTGCAGATTATTCACACCAGAGAAACTATTTGGTATTTACCCATGTGTGACTTATTTATTTCACTTAGGAGTATATCTTCAATATGTATCCATTTTCCTATGAATGAATCTCGTTTCTCATTCTTTATGGCTGAGTAGTATTCCATTTTATAGAAAAAACACATCTTCTTTATCCAGTTTCCAACTGATGTGCAAATAGGCTGTTTCCAAGTTTTAGCTATTACAAACTGTGCTACTATAAACATGGGTGCGCATATTTCTCTGTGATATGATTCTTTTAGTTCTTTTGGAAAGATACCCAGCAGAGGGATGGCTGGGTCAAATGGAACCTCCAGTCCAAGCTCTTTAGGTATCTCCATATTGATTTCCATAGTGGTTGCACCAGTCTACACTCCCACCAACAATGGAGAAGGGTTCCTATGTGGAAAGATGAGAAAGGATTTTATGTAGGGAGTGGTTTGAGACAGGCTCTCACTGTCTAGTTAAGACTGCCCAGGAACTCATTATGTAACCCAGGATGGTCTTGAACTCACAGCGATCTTCCTGCCTCAACTTCCTGAGTGCTGGGATTGCAGTCGTGTGCCACCATGTCTGGCTTGAGAAAGTATTTTTAATAGGTGCACATTGAGCTAAACTTTATTGTTAGCTTAAAGCTTGGCAATCATACTTTTCCTACTTCATAGCTTTTCCAAATATTAATTCTTTAGGTAATAGTTCATCTGTTTAGGAGGACCTAAAATCATGTTCATGCATATATCTTAACCCTCTTGATGTGCTTTAGGCCTAAAAGTATTAGCTATCAATCAACATTCCTGTGGTAGAAGGTATTTTTATATTTTACATGCATTTTCTCCCTTAGAGTATGAGAGCCCATCACCATGTCTTTCCATGAATTTCCATAAATTTTCTTTCCAGAAAAATTATACACAGTTGGGAGACCTGGTAATAAATGTAATTTAGGTTGTTATCTTTTTAAAATCTTCAGCTGGATATAGTATCAGGTAAAAGTAGACAACTGCATAGTTTAATAACGTGTTATGTATTGTCTAAAAAAATGCATCAGTATTCTTCCAATCCATGCATAAACTGTCTGACTTTATTTGGCGGATAGTAAGACTACAGCCCTATAATCTTCCCAAAATCATTCAGCATGCAATTTACAGGATCACCCAGGAACTCTGACCTCTCCTCTTAAACATATTTTGTTTACACTATTGTGAAAGGGCTTCTATAGGTCTTCCAATAATGTTATGGACAAGTTTTCATAGTCTCATGTTATTTCAATGAAATGTAAGTAAAACTACTAAAATGAACTTCATCATGCATGCATTTTGTGAATGTACACAAAAAGTTAAAATTGTCTTATGAAAACCAACATTTAACCAGTATTTCCCTATATTTTCATTAGAGTTATTGTGATGCAAACACTAGACTGTCATTTTATGGAAGTATTAAGCAAAAAATCGTTTCAAGCTCTATCGGGGATAGTTATGAGAGTGAAAAGTTATAATATTAATAAGTAAGTGATGATAACTCTCATAAGACAGAATTAGCATCCAATAAACGGGGTCATTCCTTCCAATCACCTTCATTTTAAGGTATCAATATATTCTTTAGAATTAATTTATTTTCCTTCTCCAAACAGAACATTCTAATGATGCATCAGGTTTGCCTGACTCATAAGGTTCATTTTTAGAAATACACCTTTTTACTTCTCTCAGGTAAATAACTGTCACTCTGATCAACTAATATCCATAATTGTGAACTTGTTTCCAGTTGTCTTGTCAGGTTCCCTACTGCTATAATTGCATTCATTATTCAGTCCTTGGGATGAGAATACAAGCAAAACTACAAAATAGCACACTATGTGATGAGATAATGATCTCCGACTTTGAAAATCATGGTTTCAAGATCCCCTTAATATTTGTTTTCTGAAAATATCTCAGCTTTGTCCCAGAGTGTCTGTGACAGTGGGAGATTATTAGCACGGTCATGTGGCTGAGGAATGAACGCCTGAATGGCGACTGGGTGCGATGATGTAGGTTACCTCAGTGGACGTACTTCTGTTTCTTCAGTAACATGGTCCCCGGGGGTAGGCAGCCTGCTGCAGTCTTCCATTTCTGTGAGAATATGGATCCAGCTCAAAATCATGCATATTTCTAATGTTGGTACTTCTCCATTTAAAAAACATACTCAGTCAACTCTGGCTGTGTATAAATAAAATCTAATTTGTCAACAGACTTTCTAACCTTTCATAAACAGGTGCTATTGAATCTGTCGTAAGTGGTAAGGTATACATTTTTCTCACATTTTAGTATTTACAAACCCAAGAAGAATCTCACAATCACTCTTTATTCAACTTGACTGCAGTTTTTGTTGCCGTTTCCAAGTTTACTGTTTTGTCTTCTATTTATTTTCTAATCTGTTGATAAGATTATCCAGGGTTATTTTTGTTTGTAAATATGTTAATTTTGTATTTCTGTAACTTCACCAAATTTATTTATTAATTCTAACCATTTTTCAGAAGAAATTTTACAAGTATGTATTACATAAATAATGATCATAATTCATATTCGCAGCTGTTGCCAATACAAAAATAATACAGCTACCCAGGGGAAAATGGGCCATTTTCTTAATACATCCACTAAACTAATAACCTAGCTTTTCTACTTTAAATATGAATCTCACAAAATGATATGTCAGTAACATTGTTTATACATGAACATCTATAACAGCTATACTTATTTTAGGAAACATAGCAAATGATAAATTGGATTAGTATAATTATTAAAATTGTAGTGTTTTATTTATAAAATGAAAAACAAGTTGACAATAAAAAAGGACAAACTATTCATGCACAGAAAATATCAGAATCATAATGAGCTATCAAAGATGCCATAAAGAACTCCATTTTGATTCAATTTATGTAAAATTCTTGAAAAGGTAAAACTATACAGATCTAACATAAATTAGTTGCTTTGAGGTGGGAATCAACTATCTGAACAAGAATTTGTCTTAAGTTTCAATAGTTATTTCGGCTTACAAAGTAATTTGTCTGCAAATTGTGCCTTCATCGATGTCATACACAACATTCATTACAAGGAGCTTTTTTTCGTTATTTTAATTCTTTGTAAGACATTTAGTGATACTTTGTACAAACTTGCAATATAAAAGAAATTGAACTGATCTCATTATAGCTCTATCAAGATAGGTTCCATTTGGAATGAGTTTTAGTTTAAATCATGATGAGTAGGTTATTATGTTTGCATCACTATTTCCAGAATGATACAGAAAGATTTTTGTTCAAAATATGCATATAACACATAGTATACTACGGTTCCACTGAGAAGTATGACACCATCAATCTTCTGTATATATTATCTGCAAAAGTATTTATAGTTATATATCTAATTTCTGAGATGGGCGTGGTAGCACACACCTGTAATCCAAGTACTCTAGGTGACTGAGTAAAGTGGTTCGTAATTTCAGACCAACTTGGGCAATTTAGCATCTTGTCAAGACCAATCTCAAAAAAGGTAATAAATAGGAAGGAAGGAGGGGGTGAAGAGAGGGCAGGGATAAGGGGAAAAAATGGGAACCAAGACCTGTCATGTAGAGAGGCACAAGATCACAATGATGACTATAACTACACTGTAAACCTAAAATGCAACAATAAACTCAATGAGAAAAAAAAACAAAAAGCAATAATAAAATAAAAATAATAAATAAATAGGCACCGAGGATATAGCTGATTAAGAAGACCTTTGGGTCAATTGACAACATCATACAAAATATTTAAATTCTATATTGAATATTTGCATGACGGATTCTTCGGTCATTTTGTCATATAAAAGTGTAACTTCACAATGATTTTAGAATATATGTCAACCAGACAATAATTTTATTACTTTTTTATGTAGCCAGTACTTTTTCACCAAAGATAGTTCTTCTGTGCCCTGCATTGTTTAATATGTTCTTCATATAATTATTTATACAAGAAGAGGAAAATATTTACAGCTTCAAAGCAAATTTCATATAATTTATTTTTCAAGTGACATATTTACTTAGCAAATAAGTGTAGCATCGTTTTATTTGATACTTGTACATTTAAAGTGAATGTATTTATAAAAGTGGCTTTCAGTAGATATGTGCATCATGAATAAGGAGCTTGAAAGTTTGCCTAAGCTTTGCACATGGAGAAAATTGTGGATTCACATGCAGTGTTAAGAAATACTGCAGATATAGTATTTATATGTTTCTGGTTGGTAGGCTTGATATTTTAACATCAAGGTTGGTTTATGTCATTTTTTTCCTCTCTCATAGTTATTTCATTATCCATTGCTTTCCTAAAAGCAGTTCTTTCTGATATGTGAGTTCCATGGGTGGTTGGAATACATTTATAAAATGAAATATATTCATGAAGTTTTTAAGAGAAATTAAGAAATCTCTCAAATCTAGATGATTATAAATCCAACTAAGCCTGACTTACACACATTTATTTTCCTTACAACACATAAAACTAAAGGTATAATTGGTTCCTCATTTCTCTGGTATTATCCAAATAGCAAAACCACTTTACTTTATTCTATTACTCAGGAACATTTTTTAGTACTGGGTTTGTTATTAGACTCAACTTTCCATGTTCACCTATTTAATTAGTGATAGATAATAGATCCCTGCCTTATAATATGCTCTAAACTATAGAAGAGAATCTGAGTTAATTTTTAAGTATTTATCATATAAAAGCCACAAAAATATACACATTACAAGAAATTTGAGAATCAAGTTTAATGATATTAACATTTATTTTTAATAATAATGTATTTCATATAGCTTTAAGAATTTTTAGCAGATTAATAATTATAAAAAACTGAACTATCCCCTTAAAATAGTTTAGAATTACACTTTTTTGTAAGAAAAAAATCTAATTTATTTACATGAAATAAGTAATTTACTATAACATTTGTTAAAGCTTTTTTATATTTTTCTAAGTTAATATGTTAAAATGGATGATACATTTTAATAAAAATTTCAACTGTGAGCTATTCAATTTTATATTTCAATATATGTAATTAATTTTACATAAAATGGTATGTGTTTATGGTATGTTTTATAACATTCTCAAATTTTGCCTTGCCTAAGTAAATGTTAAACAGTCTATATTTATTTTAATCATTAATTTAAAAGAGCATCAATTTTTTTTTCTTGCCTTTTCTTATCTGACCGGGCATCAGAAGACTGCTGGAAACCAACAGCTCCTAATTGGATTATTGACCTTTTCCAGAGTTCTCAATATCTCTGCCTTTGCTTTCTGCTGAAAACCATTATTTTTATGGAGAGGGATTTCTACTATAAAATGACCTTTCTATATTCTTTTCTTCGTTCATATTTGATCTGTGATTATCAGTTTCATTTTTATCTTCTTCTTCATATTTGAGACCGAAATTGTGTAAAAATATTTTCTCCAGGAGCCTTAAAAATGCCAACTCAGGGTGCAGATCGTACCAAGTCTCCAATAAGTAGTGCATTAAAATTGCATCTTCAAACTTTCACTGTATTTTTTGATATCCTATCAGGATTTCCTTGATGCAAAAATAATTTTGATTATTTTCACGTAACGACAAAATACAATATGTGCATTATGTATGGGGTAAGAAGTGGTGTTATGAATCTTGAATACAATGGGCAAATAGTAAGCTAATTGTATATATCTACATATATACATATAATCTGAAATATTTAACTTTTTTTGTAATGGAAGCCTTCAAAATCTATACTCCTAGCAATTTCTAATACTCAATTTAAACCACACAATTAATAAATACATTTCAACTGTACAATTAATATGAAAAATCAAAGTTGCTCAAGTTAGTTCATTGTAACCCCTTAATACTTGATATTTATCTCTTTATTCCTTTCAACTCTAGCCTCTGATAAACATCATTTTATTTTGTGTTTCTATGAGTTCATTTTTTTCTTAAATTCCACATATTAAGGAAAATGTGTTGTATTTTAGTTTTGTGTTTGCCTTATTTCATGGCATAACTTTCTCTAATTTCACCCATGTTGTTTCAGGTGGCAGAATGTCTTTATGTTTTCAAAGCATAGTAGTATTCCATATGCATATATGCCATAATTTTTATTCATTCATTCCTTGATGGAAATTTAGGGTGATATCATCACTAGCATATTGTAACTAGGGCTGCAACAAACATGAAGATGTAGACTTTTTGGTAGCATACTTATGTCAAAGTTTTTAGTTGTTTTGTTTGAATACATTTATGTGATCCAACGTTACAATTATATATATATATATATATATATATGCATTGTGTAGTAACTTATTTTAATTCTGTCTAATAAATATTTGGAGATGAAATTGATAGATCATATGGTAAATATATTTCTAATTTTTTGAGGAGCATCATAATACTTGTACAAATTTATATTCTTATTACAGTATAAAATTGTTCCCTTTTCTCCATATCTTCAACAATACTTGTTAGAGTTTGCCTTGTTCATAATAACCATACTAAGAAATGTGAAGCTAGATCTCATTCTGGGATTAATTTATATCTAATGATTATCAATAACATGCTTTTAAGAAACTCATCTCTTCTTTTGAGAAACACCTATCCAGATCCCTTCCCTGTTTTCTTTTTACAGTGTTGAATTGTTTACATATTAGATTTTAAATCCTGTTCAGATGTATGTTTTGCAAATATTTTCCAATGATCTAACTCTTCTCTTTATTAGATTGTTTTCTTTGTTGTGCAAAAGCATTTATTTTGATGCAATCCCATTTTTTTCTACCTTCCTTTCTGTTGACTAGCCTTTTGAGATTAAATAAAAAATTCATTAATCACTTCTCGGCCTTTTTGGCTAAAATCAAGAGTTAAAATTCATTTCCCAGAATATTATGAAATAACTTTCTTCTTATGTTTTCTTCTAATAGTTTTGTAGGTTCAGGCCTTAATTTTAAGTATTTAATCCATTTTCTGTAGATATTTGTATACAAAGTGACACAGGAATCCTGCATTGTTTTCTATATGCATAACCTATTTCTCCATACCATTATAAAGATTTTTTACTTATATATTTGTCACATTTGCGACAGATCAGCTGACTGACTATAGTTGTGCAGTTTTTTAAGAACTCTGTTTTATTCATCAATGTGCATATTTTCATATGAATATAAATTATGTATTTTATATTAATATAAAACTGTGATAAACTTTAACATTTTCAACTCGTTTGAAATTTTAATTTCTTCTATAATTTGGTATGAATGTTCTTATTAAAACTAAAGAAAAAAGGATATTTAAAAGTGATACTCTTATAAAAAAGATTTACCTTTACATTATCTTTGATCAAAATATTATGTTTTTCCCAATCCTGTTTTTTGATGACACTTTTCGACAATGATATTTTACCTTCATATAAATATACAAAATATTTAAAAAGTTGTCTGATTCTAGACTTTCCTTTACTTTGTTAGACCTCAGAGTAGCAAGATCTAGTTCACATTCGTATCTAAAGGTGTGTGTGTGTGTGTGTGTGTGTGTGTGTGTGTGTGTGTAATGAGATTTATTTTCTTACACATTTAGAAAATTACCTTCTTATGGTTTACTTGGTGTGTAAATAGGTTTTTGTCTTTTTTATGTTGAGAGAGAGTACTTTTATTTCCTTAAGTAGTTTGTTATCCATAAGCTGCAAATATTTTTCCTCAGCTGAAGCAAGGAAAATTTTCAGACATAAAAAGCATCTCAAGTGAATATTTATAACAGAAGAGAAATACAAGTCACCAATGCTTGAAACTTCTACTAATTCAGAAGAATTCCAATGTTAAGAAGAAACACTTATTTTTAATTATTCAAGGAAACTATCCCCTGAGAAATCCAATTTAGCTGAAACAAGGGGAAAACACTATCTTTTACAGACAAATAAAACAAATCTGTATTCTGTCAAAAACACATTTTAGAAGGCCATCCACACACATAAAAAATGTCAGCCAGTGATTCTCACTACACTACATGACTGAACATTAAACTTTGAAATCTCCAAGACAAAATACATTGAGTGCTTCATTGAGATGGAAATATATTCATTTGCGATTTCTAAGGGACTTTTGGAAGGGCCAGGATCTTTCTAGACAAAACAACTATATAAAAATTTGGAAATAAATTTTGGACTAATTCCAGCCACTGAAGGTCCATTTAATACTATATGATGAGATTATCTTCAGTCTTTGAAACATACACAAAATGAAGGAAATAATCAGATTCAACAGGTTTATTAGGACACATGTGTATTTATGTTTATAACACACACACACACATATATATAATTATGTATAGATGATACACATGTATAGAAATTATTTCACTGTCAAGAAATATTAACATCATTCATTTGGAAAATATTAATAATTACACATTTTATGACTGAATATCAAACCAAATGTGAGATATTACAGTAGTGTACAAACAAAATTTTAAAATCTGATATATCAGTGAATAATATATAGAGAATTATCACACAACTCCATTAATAGATAAAAATAATATATGATATATATATATATATGATAAGAGTTACAAAAATTTAAAAACATTGAATATAGAATAAATTACTCATAATAAGAGCCTTTTATGTACAAAAACTAGAACTCTAGGTATTGTTTTATATTAGACTATAAATTTGATGCCTATAGAAATATACTTATAAAAATATAAATAGGTAAGTAGGAATATTACAAAACCTTTAAAAAAGAGTTTATTGAAACCACACATTTTTCAGGGGAGGAAAAAAAATCTAATAAAGATTGATACATGTAAAGAGAATTTCAATGACCAGGGAGAAATGTCAAGAAGCTGAAATGAATGAAATTGAACTTTGAATAGGAGAGAAAAAATGAAATGCAACAAAATATTGAAAGAAATAAAGGATATTTTCTATGTTAAATTTAAATCCAAATATTATTGATGATAAATTCATGAATTACTAAATAAAAATTCCACATGGAGCTGGTGAAAGCACCACTTCAATAGAAGTGAATGAGGAAAACCCTGTCCATATTCCTAATTACAATGTAATATGCTGCTCCCAGTTCCAGGCCCGAACTAAAGATTTTGGGGGTGTAGCTGAGTCATCTGATTAGCTCTCAGATAGAGCAGCAAGTTTTAGAGGATTTATAAACTAAAAAAAGGAAGATTTTAAAACTGAAATTATAAAGGTTGAGAATGCCCATACAAAAATGTGTGAAGTAAGTGGGAAAACAGACATCAGCAAACATCATCCAATGTAGACAACATGTCATTTGCACGAAAATGGAGGAAACAGGAGACTATTATGCTAAGAGAAATAGGGCAGACACAGGAAGACAATATTGCAGGATTTCTTTCATATGTGGACTCAATTACATAAATAAGTGGAGGGAAGAAACTCAAATGTCAGGATATTGGAAAGGAGAGAGGAGTGGATCAGAGATAAAGATAGTGAGATGGGTATAGGACAATAGGGGGTCACTGTTTATGTTGGATGATTTTCCTCGATTGATCTCTAAATTTCACCTCATAATTCTTTGCTCATCTCTAAATTGCTTTTGGGCCTACTCAGTAAGTTCTCTGTTTGCTTTCATTTTTTAAAATTGTCACGATTCTATTTCAGATCTTTCATTTATTATTCAAACCTGTTTTTAGGTATAACAAATATATGTTAATAAAATTTTTGAAAAAGAAGGAACTGGTGAACTGAGAGGAAAAATAACTCACAATTATAGTTGGAAAGTTTTAAAACTTTCTTCTCAATGGTTGGTAAAACTAACAAATATCAGCAAGATTATAGAATGAATAATACATACAAAATCATCAGTTTGATATTCTCAAATCCAGATCACTCCATTCATCACTAATAGGGGCAAATCAGTCAAGTGTGACCTTTATCAATATGAATGCTACATTAAATCAGAAATCAAACAATCAACAAGTTTAAAATAATATATAATTTAAAAAATTCTCGCTGATGATGATTGACTTAAAGTAGAAATCACTGAGTATAAAAAGACACTTTTCAACTCATTAAAAACTAAATAATACAGTTTTAAATAACTCATATAAAAATTTTATTGGATTAATTAAAAATAAATTGATCTGAACGTATAGGGTGCAACAAAATCATGCTTAAAAGTTGTAGAGTCAGTGTTCTCTAGCGATGCATATGACATATAAAGGATTTACAAGAAAAGCTTGGAATGACAGCCTTGCAGAGTCAAGTGTGAAATAACACAAAAAGGCAATCTTCTTGCTGAAAATCCAAATGATCCAGCCAATGTTGAAAGCCTGAGCCTTAGTGCAGAGTCCTGTGCTAATCCTAACTAGTAAGCCAAAGGGTCTGAGCCGAAAACCTTGCAACGTTGAAGATTCTGTGCTGGAAGTATGGAGACAAATGGCCAAAGCAGATGGCAAACTCTGGAGTTGTTCTGAAGAATCAGAAGCGTGACTTCCTTTCTCTTCCCTTTTTATTCCTTCCAGACTACAGTCCTCTTGGTTGGTGTCACCCACACCCAGGATAGGTGTTATTTCTTCAGTAAGTCCACCTTTCACACCCAGAACTATGCTAACTCGATCACCTGGACATCTTATCCGAGTTGACACTACTGTTAATATGGCAAACATATACTTGCAGCATTTTGTGCAATATTAGAAAAGAAAAAAGAAAAAATCTAAAATCAATAAACCACCATAAGAAAAAAAAAAAGAGGCGAAATTTAAGCCTAAAATAAGTTCAGGAAAAGAAAATCAGTGAATAAAGCAATCAATTGAAAATAGATAATGAAGTAGAAAAACAATGAGACCAAATGATAGATTCTTAAAAAAAATTAATAAGATTAATAGACAAAGAGCTACTTCATAATATAGTTTAGTTATGCAAAATAAAGAACAACTAGAATATAGAAATAGTTTCAAAAAAAATTTTCAAATTTTTCATTTTGGTCTTTTCCCAGGCAAGCCATATATGTATGTATGTATGTATATATTTGTACTTCTCAATGGATATTTATTCAAACACACTGTATTCTATAAATGAAAGTTATGTGATTGTTTCAAAATACATAAACAGGCAACTGCAATGTGCTTTTCTCTAAAATATTTTCAGCTTTATAATGTATTTGTCCTGATTTTATTCATATATATTATATATATTTTATTCATATATATATATGTATATATATGTGTGTATATATATATATATATATATGCACATATATATATTACAAAAGCATTTTATAACAGCAGTAGTAAGCTGCAGCTCCCATTCAGCCCTGCAATTACTGTTTAACATCAAGTAATCTATGTGTGCTTTGGTGTACTTCGTTGGAACCATCTTTTGACAGCCTAATACATTACAGGAAATATTAAATATTTTATTATAAAGTAGACTTTTGTTAGATTTTTTTCCACCAATGAACATCAATGTGTTTTATGTTTAAAGTAAGCTATGCTTAGCCATCATGTTCAGTAGTTAAGTATAATAAATGAATATTTTACTTAACAATACTTTCAACTTAGAATGCCTTTATCAGGATGTAAGCAAATGAAGGTTGATAAACATCTGCACTTGTCTTAAGCTATTTTTTCCCTTCATCTTAATGTCTGGTTGTAAGGGTTATATCTTATGTATTTTCTTAATTTGTTTTGCATCACCAAACAGAAGAAACTCTCCTTAAATTAAGTGATGTATAGCCAAGTTCTAGAAAACTTAATTTTATATTCAAATATTCAATTTGATTACTGCAGAAGAGTTGTTGGTATTATATTCAAAATATACTCTATCTAATCAAGAATTACAACTTTAAAAAATCAGAAATAAAAATTGTAAAACAGTGTTGAGCAAAAGATTAAATGGAAAATAAACACCTCATAATACTTTAAATTCTATTTTTCTTTACAGATTTCTAGAATACATTGTTAGTTCCAAAGTATTTAAATCATGGTTTTCTAACTTTGAACTATTAATATAGCATTTGTCAGTTATTCAATATCATTGAAATTATAGTTAAAATATTTAAAATTCATGGAGATAGCTACTACATATATAGAGGAACTTAACACGAGCAGCCATCCTACTCCAAACACTGACTCTTTCAAATGCATTTCCCTACTTAGAAGTCCTAATGATTATCAACTTGTGAACTGATATGACTTGAATCATCACAAAATTTTTACTCATAAAGAATTAAAGGTTACTAAATATAATTGCATTGATACATGGGACGCTGAAAAACATCCCTCTTTTTACCAGAGCAGCCAATACCATGGAATTAGATTCAGCCATTCCTTGATGGGCATTGCCATGACATTAGCAAGTTTTTTTAAATTTGGAGTAATTGTAGATATGAGTGATCAGATCACTATTTTATTGTTACTTTACATTTATTTGGCCCTCTCATTTCAAATAAGAAAGAGTTAATCTCCAGTGCTTGCCAGTTATCTTTCAATGGCTAATAAAAGTGCAGTTCCTCATAAAGATTTCACAAATGAACAATCAGTACATGCCAATTACTGTAATTTAACAAGAGGAAATTTAGCCAACTTGGATTACATGACCTCTTGCAGTTTAACAAACTGATAATAGAAAGCTTTATAAATTTAAAATATTCTCACAGAAACATTACTTTTTTTTTTTAGATTTTTATTAGACTAGTTTAGGAAAGCAAAGAGACACTTTGAAATAATTTTTTGTCCAACTCAGCTATGTATTCTGTTGATTTGTTCCATATTTTAGGTGAAGAATGTAAACATAGCTGTATGTAATAGAGTATGATATATTTCTCATTTCTTTATTCTGAAAACATCAAATAACCTAACAAAAATGTTCAAGTTATAGTTAAAGAATAATTCTTGAAAATATATTTGCACTTCTCAGGGGATATTTATTCAAACACACTGTATTATATAAAAGAAAGTTATGGAATTGTTTCAAAATACATAGACAGGCAATTGCAATATGCTTTTCTCTAAAATATTTTCAGCTTTATAATGTATTTGTCCTGATTTTATTCCTATTATATTGGTCTGTTATTTTGATACTAAGAGATGAAAAAATGTTTCAGTTGAGTTCCTTCAAGGTGAGGAAAGCTTCCCTTCAGTTCTTAGGATTGTAACAGTATGGAAGTAAATATTTTAATACTTATAAATTCTGCAGTTATATGCAGGGCTAGAGGGCAAACACACATGCAGGTAAAGGAATTTGTGTAAAGGGACAAAGGGAGAGATGTATGTGTTCCAGCCACACCACCAGGTCCAGGACATGGCCCAAATAGAATCTCTGTGAGATATTTTATTTTGTGGGTTCAAAGTAAGCCAGTATTAATTTCAGACATTCACACTGTGAAGAGCAGTTAGTAATTGCTGCAATTGTGCAGAGCATTTTCAAGATATGGACAACAGTGGAGCCCATATATAGGCTGCATCTATATGTCCCATAAAAAGTGGCTACAAGAGATCAATTGTACGAAGCAGATTTCTAGTTATACGTTAAGACAACCTAACACTACCAACTTCCTATATGAAAAACGTAGGCTTTCAGCCAAGGTGAGCTCATGGGCTTTGTTCTCTACCACTCCATTCGTTTGGCCAAGGGAAGGAGAGCGTAAGTCAGCAGTCTAGAATCAAACGTCAACAGAGAATATTTTATGTTCAGGAATAAATGAATACTGGAGGGTGGGAAATGTTTCTCACAAAAGAATTTCAACTAATTCATGTAAAAGGACTAAGAAGAAATAACAGAATTACCACTAGGCAAACATCACAATTATAATTGTTACAAGGCAAATCAAGAATAGAATATTTAAAATATTGGGGGAATTGTAAGGAGAATTAGACTAAATGTATGCATTTTAATCATGACAATATATTAGAGAAACAAATTCTCAGAAAGTTTTGTTCTCATGCCAGCATCAGAGAGTGTACTTATACAAATTAAAGCATGACATCACTAGGTGATATAATCTTATAGATTATAATCTTATAGATCCACTGAGCTGTAATGAGCTTTCTCATAGATCTAAACAAGTTACAGAATGCATGATTGAATATATTTATTGCTAGCGAATCGATATAGCTAAAAACCTAGATTTTGTATTTATTAGGAGGCTTTTTGTGAGATCATATGTTTGCTTTTTAGAGGTACAGTTGTTGAAATTAATAGTTAAATACTTAGTTATAATAATTATCCAGAAAATGTTGCTACTTTATAGGAGAACCACTCTGATCATGGCCAAAATTTTTCTACTCTTCAATATATTTCGTGTACAGAGGCTTGTGGGAATGTAGAATAGCAGGTGACTTGAGAACATGATTTTACTTTTGTGCAAAACATTTGGAAATACTATGGGATAATAAATTTATAGTAAAAACTTAAGCTCCTTTATTTCAATTAGAAAAATATGTAAGGTAGATTGTTTTTTGGTTGAAATATAAAGATTATATTGTGCTAATAGATAATATATATCTGACAACACTAGTCTCTCTCTCTATATTAAAACAACACTACAATTTGATTATGACTCCATTGAAAAAAATAATTTTGTGGTGTTTTACACTCAAATGAATATTAAATTCATCCCTTATTGAAAATCATCCAAACAGGCCTATTTTAATTTTATCCACAGGACTTAGTCAATAAGTAGAGTCACAAATTACTTTTCTTGCACATAATTTTAAAAGTTTTAAGCTGTGTTTTTGAAGTCTAAATTGTTTTACAACTAAGTATCCATTTGTGTGTTTAAGTTTGTATATATTCTAAGTCACTGCCTCCTAATTTCTAACCTCGCATCTGGGTGACTATTTATGTTTGTATTCATGCTACTATGCACAGTAATTTCTTAAACTCTAAATCTGGTTTATTTATTACCTATACTTGTTTGGATTTCCAGGGTAATTATGGGTTGAGTAGATGAAAGGAATATGATTTTGAGTATTAATCTCTAACAGAGATTTAAAGCCTTTGTTAAATATAATTGCTACCACATACATGAAGTGACATTTTAGAAATATAGACATATGGGATCATTAATACATTTAACCCTTCCTCTTGGCAAGGGCAATGATATTCTCTTGTACAGACAATTACATTGCCAACCTGATTAGAAAACAAGTCTATTAAAAATATCCCTGGATAGTTTCTGCGAAGTATAGGACATCCCCAGGGGTTTGCTAATTGAATTGTTACAGGCATGGTTGAACAAGTTAAGTGCTGCGGTTCCACGTGTTTAGGGATTAACTGTGTTTCATTATGTCAGCCAAGACTGATCGCCAGAAGAGGAGTGTGAGTCACAGTTTAAAACTCTGGGTCTCCCTAGGGGTTGGTTCAATGTTGATATAGTAATAATTGAAGTTTGCAGGCAAGGCTGCTATGTTCTTGTCTTATTGGATAAATCTCATAAAGGATGGCAAGAATCTGCCATTTGTATTTCTGATTATTTGATTAATTTTAAATGAAAAAAATAAATTTATCATGAGCAATATCTAATTATTTGATTCATGGTTGTAAAGCAAACTCAATATCTGAGGGGCGTGCACTACTGAATATTTTTATTGATTAAATGTAGGCTTTTAAGTGATGGGGGAGAAACGCTGGGGATCAGTGAAATCTGGGACCTCATGCATATTAGGTAAATGTTCTGTGACTCAAACTACATTTCTGGACACAGAACTATAGCTGTAAGTATAGCTATAAGCTATCTTATAGTTTGTTAATCTTGAACATATTTGAGGAAATCAAAAATTATGGGTTGAGTACTACGTGAATATACACAATAAAATAAATGTTTCTAGAATGTACTATAGAATTTAGTCATGTTACATTTTACATAAAAAAAAAAACTTGCTATGGTGTGAATCACGTCTTCACAGTAGCTCTTGTTGAGACCCAGGGTCTCAGTGCCCCAGAGTGGAGAGGTTAGTCCTGGTGGGAGATGTTTATTTCAGGGGAGCACAGAACTCGATGAATGTCATCATGTTGTAGGCCTAAATGTATCAATAAAACTAAATGAATAAAAAAGAATAGAAATTATATTGTGAGAATGAATGAGCTAATGCTCTCAAATAACTAGATAGGATACCCAGAAAACAGATGTTACAAACCAAGATTAAAACTACATACAGTACCTACATTTTTTTTTTTCTCTTCTCTGTGTATCTGCCCTTCCTCTGTCCTGCCAGGCTTGGAGCAGCATAGGGCAATCATCAGAAGCAGACTCCCAGCTATCACTTTCACTTCTAGCCTCCAGAACCATGAAGAATCAAAACATGTTTGTTTTCATTATGAATAAGTCAGCCTCAGGCAATCTATTGTGGAATCAGAGAGTACTGCTATCTTACCATGATAGTATTCTCCTAGTTTTATGTTATATTGTAACAGTATTCTAAAATGAACCTTTCCTTGTGTTGGTGTTAATATGTATTCATGTATGAGTTTATATTACAGTTGGGGCTTGATGTGCTATTTAGAGAAGATTTTTTGCTTTTTCTTTCTCTAAGGAATTTTTTGTATTGATCAAGTAAAAACATTAATCTTGCTAAAAATGTGCACCATGAATGTCACACTTTTGTTTATTTTGTGAACTTTGTTTACTGCATTTGTATTTTTATAAGTCATAATGGTACAGATTCCCTGTTACTGAACAGCTTTTTTATTTGAAATGTTGGTGTCAAGGCACATACAACAGGGTGGGTCAAAAAACAGCACTCCCACTGTGCCACAGAAAGTATATAAATGACATTAATGGAAGAACAGAAGCTATAAAACTTCTAGAAGAAAATATAAGGACAGAATTCTCAGGAATCTGCCACTCTAATGACTTTATGACTTTTTGTCTTGGATAGCATATCAGAATCTCAGGCCGCAAAAGAAAAAATTAAGTTAACTGGACTATATCAAACTATAAAGCTTCTACACAGAAAAGAGAGCAATCATCAAAGTGAAATAGCAGATTACCAATTGGGAAAATATTTTCAAGCCACTTATCTGGTAATGGATTAATATTTGCATATTATAAAAATTACATTTAACTCAATATTACAAAATATAGGAAAAAACATCTGAATACAAATAGAAATTTCTTCTAATAAAACTTAAAAATGGCAGCATTCATATGAGAAGTTTCTAAATATCATTAACCACCAGGGAAATATAAAAAAAAACTACTATGAAAAATCTTAACCCTAACCCTAACTCTAGGCATTAGAATGTCTGTTACTATAAATTCAAAAGCTAACAAGTATTGGAAGAAAAGTGAATATTGTACATTTTTGACAGGAATGATATATTACTGAAGTAGGCATATAGTTTTGTAAATAAATTAAAATTACAAGTACCATGTTATCCAGGAGTCTATCTCCTATGTATATACCCTAGAGGACACAAAATACCACTCTTTAAAATAGCTGCATTCCCATGTTTATTGTAACATCATTCATTTTCCAAGATATTGTAACCACTTAGTATTTATTGATGGAGTTGGTATAGACATTATAGTGCACATAAATAATAAAATATCATTTTTTTTCTTTAAAAACTATGATATTTTCCACAGCATGGATGAGGCTGAGGTTATTATGCTTAGTGAATTAAGATGCAGAAATAAAAATATGGCATGATTAAATTTTTATGTGAAATTCAAAAAAGTGAAACTTAAATATTCAGAGGTAAAGAGCAAGTGGAGTAATAGAACAAATGTAAGATGTAGGAAAGAAAATAACAAATGTCAGCTTTGTAGAGAGTATAAGTGTAGACTTTTACTGACAATAAGAGGACAACAGCCATAAAATTTAGCTGTCTCAACACTAAAAAAAAAAGAACAAACAAAGCAGAGATAAACTGGAGAGTGGTCCTTAAATTAATATGTTAATTTGCTTCAATTCAGCAACCATTTTTACTGTCTGTATTTATCCTACAACATCATGTTTTTGTGCCTTACATATATGGAATAATATTTTCTTTTTAAAAAGTACAAAAGTTCTACCCATGTAGATAGTTTGTCATTCATGTCAGGATATTCTCCCTCATTACATCAAATTGTCTAAGTTGAGTAGATTTTGGAGAGTCTGGGGAAAGAGAAAGGGTGATATTCTAGTGGGAAATTCCTTGTATTTGTCGGTCACCGATGCAGTTTGTGAGACCTGGAATTTCTCAATATCTTACTTTATGGGCAAAGCAAGTCAAGCTGCGAGAAAGCTGATGAATCAGAGGGTCGTGCTCAAAATGATAACAAACATGAATAAATACACCAAACCATTCCACATTCTGGTGAAGCACACTCCCCACCAACTGCCACAGACATCTGTGGATTAACGCACATCCTTGGCATTGAACTACATCCCCAGTCCTTTCTTTATTTTGATTTTGATATAGGTTCTCACTCAGTGGCTAAATTGACAGGCTAGACTTGAATCACTTTCTTTCTGCCTCATGGTGTGGAGGGCTAGGATTACGGGTGTGTACCAAAAAGCCTCACTGTGTCTTTTTTTTTTTAATCAAGAAAGATTTTATGTCGTGTTGATTCACAATATCTTGAAGAGATTCATATATACTGACATATTTACATGTGTACAAATATATGTACATTATACATGTATACAATATGAGTAAATATATATTTTTTAGACAACTGCTAAGAAAGTGATTTATTTCATGAAAAAAAATTCATAATAAAATAAGAATAACAAGTTTTTCCACCTCGTATTGCTATCTATAGTTACTTAGTACAGAACAGAAACCAAAAAGATTCTTACAAAGAACAAGCAGGTAATACAAATCAGTGACCAGATTTCCAGTTTCACTCGACCCTAGACGCTTACTCCACTAAGCCTATTTCCACAATCTTGAGCTTGCCTTCCTTCTGATGCCACAACACAGGGAGCAGTAAACATATTTTAAGAGAAACTATTGAGCAAATTTTTAAATGGACTTAGTATATATGGTCTATTTAAAATAAATAATTAGTTTATACTGATTGTTTTTCCAGCAGAAATATGATATAGTACTTCAGTGTAGTAACTTTTACTCCTAATTCCGTAGTGTCTGTAGTGTTGTAGGTGAGTTAAATACTAAATGAGCTTAGAAAATTCTTAAGCATTTTAAACCTCTATTTCCTTATGGGAAAATGTGTAAAACATACGAGCAAGTCATGGGTAGAAAGAACAAATAACATATTACATGTGACAATCATATTTCTGTCTTTAAAATGTTGCTTGCCTAATCCTTAAATCATATTTTTTACAGCGTTTACTTGTATTTAGTTACTGATAGTCATTTAATTAAAAATTCAAGTAATGAGTTACACCACCTTTCCTCCTACATACACAGGAAATAGTTACTTAAATAAGGAGTAGTTTGTCAACTAATTACTTAAAAGATCGAGTTTTATGCTAGCTTTCTGTTGCTGTGACAAAATACCTGAGGTAAAAAACTTCAAAAGAAAAAGGACTGATTTTGGCTCCCAGTTTCAGAGGATTTCCCTCAGTGGCCTGTCCCTTGGTTATATGACTTTGGTCCAGCGGTGAAGCAGAGTACCATGACCTTGGATAGGACAAAGTACCTCATCTTTAGGCAGTAAGGAAACAAAAAAGAGGAGCGAATGGAGTCAATGACCCATCCAAGGAAATGTATCCAAGGACCTAACCTCTTTCTGCAGGGTCCCACTTCTCAAAAGTTCCATCAACCACCAGCTGTGGGCCAGTCCTTCTCTGTGAGCCTTTGGAGAACATTTATGTTTGAAAGTGTAAGAGCTTTTGTTAATTTAAAGGATTATAGATCATTTCCTATTCAGATGTTAAAGTAATAAGTATAGAGCTACTCATAAATCATTTATTAAAAGTATTATATGCAAAACTCTTTAGCTTGTTTTAGCTGCTTTTCTTTTAAATTAAAAACTCTTAATAAAGTTTGAAAGTAGTTTTAACAAATAGGATAATTATCAATGATGAATAAAAAAGATAAATACTGAATTTTGAAGATTTACCTCCTATATACTTCTAGTATTGGTTTTAGTCATTGCTGGGAAAATAGCAAGAAATTTTGGTTTTAGGAATTTATTAATATATTGTTGCATTCTAGAAAATTTCTATATATTTTTAAAATAGGTGAGTACAGGAACATCAGTAGCACAATTCTAGAAAATGATGCTTATGGTTGATATTCAATGGACTTTAATGAAACCCCTGCTTTATTTTTTTAAATATATATGTGTATATATATATATATACATGTATTTTTTCAAATATATATATTTCTGAATAAACTAAGAAAACACTCCACCTACTAAACATAAGAAATACAGTCTGATCATTCTGTATCATTACAGTGCCAGGGAAGCATCTTCATGGCCAATATAAAATCTGGCTCCCTAATAATCAGCTCACAACATATTTTTGCTGGGTTAAGTCCATGACTCAGCTCTCTCAGGTTGGAATTGTGCGCTGGTACCGGAAATTTTCCCTCATGCATGTTGAATGGTGCTGATTTATTATTTTGGGGACCCTTTTGTAAGCCACTGCTTGGGCTCCAACACGTTCCATTGTTTCCTTTTTGCAATTTAGGTGGAGGAACCATGCATCCTCTACTGCTTTTTCTTTTGGTGTGCTTTCAGATACAGGCTTATGCTTCTAGAGCTGCGTGAAGTCTTGCCTGTGCCGACGGGACAGTGGGAGTGGCCAAAAACCACTGGCCAGGTTGTGGAGAGAAGTGTAAGGTCTCCTTGGGCCCTTTCTGTATTCACGGCCTTAATATTGTTTTTTCTAATTTCATTTTTAATTAAGTTTATTGGTATTTTTAGGGATACAGCGCAGTTATATTCATCAGTAAGATCTTGTACCTTTTCATGACAGGTCTTGATTCTCACTTTTTTCCCCATCCCCCCCCCCCCGCTCTTCACCCCCTCCACTTTCCCCAATTTACAAAGGCGTTGTTTCCAATTTTTCCTTTTCTCATATTTTTTTCTTTTCCCTTATTTCCTTTGAACACTCTCTTGAAGGGTTCTTTTTTTTTTCCTCTTCACATGATCAAGATGGATATTTTCCAAATTTCCATGCTCTGCTTTCTTTGTAATTAGAAATGCTGCCTTTGTATTGTCCCTTTGCTCTTGTGTTTCAGTATTGGCAGATAAAAGGAGCTTTCTAGAGACCAAATGCTTTGCTGCTTAGATGCATCCTTTGTTTACTAACCTGTTACCCCTGTTTGTCTTGGCCTTCTATAAGGCTCTGGGGTATGATAAATGTATCCCAATTCCTTAAAACTGTATATCAAGATTGGGCTTTATTCCAGTCACCTGTGAGATATTCTCCATTTGAGAATTTATCAGAATAGTCTTTATTATGTACTTTTCTATCAATATTCTAACAATGACCACTTAAGCAATAGCAAGTTCCACACTTTTCCTAGCATTTTTGTCTTCAAACTCCTTATCAGAATCAAATTTCAAATTTTTATACTATCCTAGGTTTTTCTAAGCATTCTCTTAAACCATTTCTTTCTTTACTCATTACCCACCCCAAAGTTATTTCCACATTTTCAGGTATTTCTATAGCAGCAGCCCATTTTTCATCAACAATTTGCAGTCCGTGTGTGCGTGCGCGTATGTGTGTGTGTGTGTGTGTGTGTGTGCGCGCGCGCGCCAGGGATCAAAATCAGGACCTTGCACTTGTGAGGCAGGCACAGTGTCACTGACCTAAATCACTGGCCCTGCCCATTTTCTTGATTAAACAGAATGCCTAAAACTGAATAGAAAAAAATATTTAGTTCACAATTTGTAGTCTGCAAGTTCAGGAGCATAACGTCGACATCTGCTTATCTTTGCCAAGAGCCACGTGCTGAATCATGATACGGCAGGGAAGCGTATGAACGAGTAGCTGTGTACAGAGAAGAACAACTGGGAAGGGTGGCTTCCTTGTGGAGTGATTTTCTTTTTGTTCCGTTGAGTTTATTGTACTTTTTAGATATACAGTACAGTTACATTCATCATTGGGATCTTGTACCTTTACATGACAGGTCCCGGTTCTCATTTTTTTCCTTACCCCTGCCCTCCCTTCACCCTTTCCTCCCTTCACTATTTACAAATACTTTATTTTCATTTTTTTATTTTCTCCTATTTTTTCCTTTCCCTTATTTCCTTTCCCTTACCCTTCCCACTTCCCCTACACCTTTAGCCCTTTTCTCCCTATTTCACAATTTTCTATTATGATAATTGAACTAGTACTGCAAGAATTGCACTAGTATCTCTTCCTGACCTAATCTTTTCTTAAATTTTGTATCACTCTCAAACCTGTGACAATGAAAATCAAATTACAGGAATTTCAGAGGGCAAAAAATAATATGCAAACCCACACTAATGCTTGACTATTACTCAGGCATAAGTGGACTACTAATACAGCTGGAATGATTAGAATATTCTTAAGGAAAGCAATGACTGTTATAAAATTAGTTCAATCACTCTTTTTCCAGACCCAAGTTAGGGACATCGCACTCTTGAAGGAGAATATGTTTCCATTTGTGAAGTAACTCCAATCATATACTGTAAATTGTAGGCACACTTTTTAAATTCTACATATTTTATTCCAATAATTAAATCTATATTTTAAAGAATGTTTATGTTAAATATTAATAGATAACAAGATTTAAAATTTATCCCATGTGGGATACAACATGTTTTATTGACTATCTTTTGTCATAGTTGGTGAAATAGTCTCTGAGGAAAGAGATCAGAGCATATACCAAAGTGTATGTGGCAGAACAATAGGCTTAAACATGACAGAATAAGACGAAATATGATAGTAAAAGATGGCATTTACTTTAATTTCCTTTAATAGCTATCTTCATGCAAAAATGTTTCCACCTTCCACTACCAATAGCCACATTTCTCCCCAGCCTGGCAAATCGTTGAAGGAAAAAGACTAAATTTTTCTTTGCATTCATATAGGTATCTAGACATGTTGAAAAATGTCTGTGGATAAGAGGGAGACTGTGAAACAGATGAAGAAATGTGAACAGATCTGAACAAAATTCAGGAAGGTTTCCTGTGACAAGAGTAGGGCCATCAGTGACAAAAGCTCCTTGAAACCCAGTGGGACAGTTTCAACCTGAAGGGGTGGAGACAATGGCCATTTACCTAAACCTCCCAAGAAAGCATCACTCTAAATGGTGAAACACCTGGAGTGCTTCTCTTATGTTTAGGAACATGACAGTGTTATCCACTACTGTCCCACTACTGTTTATCATCTTACTGGCAAATTTACTCACCATTTCAGTAAGAAAATGAAATAAAAACATGACAATTGGAAAGAAAAAAAGCCTCCAAAAATAAAATATCAATTTCCATATAAAATCCTAGGGAATTCACACATACAGGTTAAAATATAATTTCTCTGGTGTGAATAAACTATAATAGTACATAAGATCCCAATGAGATAATTGACAACATGAAATAGAAAGAAAATGGCTACAAGTGTAGGGGAAGCAGGAAGGGTAGGGAAGGGAAATAAGGGAAAATAAAAAAATATGACAAAATGAAAAAATGGAAACAAAGTGTTTGTAAACAGGGAGGGGAGGAAGGGGTGAAGGGAGGTCAGGGACAAGGGGAACAATTGAGAACCAAGACCTGTCATGTAAAGGTACAAATTCCAATAATGAATGTAACTGTACTGTATACCTAAAATGTACCAATACACTCAATGAGAAAAAAAAAAAGAAATTTTACCAAAGCTGATCAGGAACAGAAATGAATTATAACTATTATAATGAAAAAGCCAAATATTTAATTTAAAAATCTATTTGAAATATGATTTTAAAAACTTTGAAATAATACCGCGTACTAACAAATGGAAAATATCTCTCACAGTCATTAGAATCTGAACCAATGAAAAGATATCAATGTTTACAGATTGGAAAATTGAATATTGCTAAGATGTAGACACTCCCCAAATGGTTCCATAGATTCACCACAATTTATAGTAAATCCCAGGTGGCTTATTTGAATAGAGTGGTACATTATCACTAAAATGCATCTAGATATTCCAAGAATCCAGAATTATTGTTCTTTAAATATCAGACCGAAATTGGATAATGCTCACATTCTAATTTGAAAAGTTACCACAAAGAAACAGTAATAGAGAAACAGTGCTGCCAGAGTAAAGATAGATACATGAACTAGAAATTACAGAGTAGAAATAAATCTTTAAATCTCTGGCCAGTTGATTTCAATAAGATACTAAAACAATTCAAGGTAGAAAGAAATTTTTTTCCATATAAGGTGCTAGGAAAATTGGATACTCACATGCAAATGAATGAAGATGGACCCCACCTTCACTCTGCAGACATTAATGAAACATGAATTTAAGGTTTAAATGCAAAGGCTGAAATATAAAACTTTGATGAAAATATAGGCATACCTACCAGGGGAAGAAACTTAACATCAATTACTAAAAAGGCATTAAAAAAAACTGTAAATATTTCTCTGATCTTATTTATATTTTAATCTAATAATATCTTTAAGGAAAAAATCAGCTATATAAAATGTTGCAAAATTCTGTGGCAAAAATTATAGTTACACATTTGACCTCATAAAGTTCAAATGGATTTAAAAGTCACACATAATTTTGATGCAAAAGTGTAGGTCATTCTCATGTAAAATATGCTAGGAAAAAGAAAATAAATGCATTAATTTACTCTTGTCAATCTAAATGCAGAGATATATACTCCAAAAATAGTAAATTGAATTGAGAATAAGCACTGCAGTGGGAATGCAAGGAAACCTGTGGACCCTTATTCTTGGGGTCACAGGGAGACATAGGATTTTAAAAGTAAAAAAGAAGATTTATAAGTTATTTTGAACAATTATACTATTAGATACAGGGATCAATAATAAGGATGATGTTGGCTCCTGTCGGGACAGGCTGTTGCTGGAGAGAGTCTAATGTGTGAGAGTCAGAAGCCTTCTGTTCAAGTGGGCATCCTTGGCAGAGTATGTAGTGAAATACATTACTCCCAGGAGCATGCATATGAATGAATTCCTCTCCTTCATATCATCCTGGATTTATCTATTTGCTTTTTGGTTTGAATTTGAAATGTAAGACTCTGTTTTAATTCTGAATTTCATACATTTTTTCCACTAATCAATGTATGAGTTACATTTTACAGGAATATACTCTAATTTCAAAGACCATTTGATATTTTTTTCACTGCAATGATTGATCTGCCAGGTGTGATACCTTCTCTGACAGTTATGCAGAATACATGAATGATAGTGGTTTTGTTTCATTTTGTTTTATTTTGTGGTATTTGTGATTAAACTTAGGGTCTCTGCACTGAGCTACATCTCCTCCCCTTTATTATCTGGGTTTTTTGTTTTTTGGGTTTTTTGGTTTGTTTTTCAGACAGGGTCTTACTAAATGGCTAAATTGTCCAGGCTGGGCTCAAACATGATCCTTTTATGTTAACCTCCCTGAATGCTGGGATTACAGCCACCATGCCCAGCCAAAATCCCTTTTCTAAATCTGTCCCAGTACCAAGCATGTTTTTTGGAAGGAACTGTTGTTATCACTTTGACACAGAGCATGAAATTTGTTTGCATGGCTCAAATGTGTAGGCAGAAACAGAAAACTATGGTTCCCCTGGGCTTGTGGGCTTGGCTGAAATAGTTATAGTGTTACATTTAGCAGATCTGGGTTCTCACAGGTCTGAGACTATGGGATGACCTTGTGGCACAGGAAATGAAAAACATATTTTCCATCTGTTTGATATAGTGAGAGATAAAAATCATCATACATACATTTTATTTTACTGTATTTATAATTCTCATTTCTGAGAGCCTATATAGTTGTTATCCTGTATTCTCAGTCTTTTCTTCCATCTAAGAAGTAGTTTCTTCTGAGAAGCTTATTTTATTTGATTCCTTGCTCTTTTAACTTTGATTTTTCTTGTGTCTCTTAAATTTATATACTTAAAAAAATTTCAGTAAAACCACCTTAGCATCCACTTGACTGTGCAGACTTGAGTTTCAACTCCTATTTTCCTTTAAAAAGTCATATTAGTGAGCATTCTAAAGCCTCTCTTATCCAAGATGTAATTCATGTATACATATATTTTCATATTATAAACTCATATAAAGAAAAATTACATTAAATATCACACAGTGTGACATATTATGAATGTTATTTGTTTTCTATTTTCTCCAACTGATATCTAATGTCCACAATGTTAGAAATCTCTATGCCATTTTTGCTTAGCACAAAGTAAACTGGTAGTCCAACAATAAGTCTTTGCTAAATAAACAACTGTTATGATGTATAGAAAAATGCCAGATAGGGTAGATAAGCATTCAAATTATTTGTAGGTAAAGAGGTGCACAAGAAATACAAAAATATAATCACTATGTATTATTATTATTATTATTATTATTATTATTATCATTATTATTATTATTATGTTCAAATGTGAATAACAAGAACAAGACAATTTGGTTAAATAGGATTTATATAATTATTACTTGGAAAAATAAAAAAGAGGGAGGAGTGTTGCTGAAAAATAAAACAATGTGTATTCCTTTTTTCTTCTCTGTCTTTGGCCTCTGGTGTATCCGTTCTTTTTAAGACTATCTTATCATTCATGATGTAATGTGGCTCCTCTAGTTTCAATTACGGTGTAATATGCTAGCCAGACTCAAAGAACAAATACGAGAAAAGATTATGCCTTCATTTGAAAGAGGCAGAGAAATCAGCAGGAGTAAATAATTCAGGAATGATAACCAGTTTTATTTGAACTGGTTGAATTTAGGGTGCTGGCAGAACACTCACGATATGCATTCAAGAATTAAGGAGTAAATGTAAAATTACGACTAGTTTTGTTTGGAAAAAGCCGACTTCCAGCTGCACATGGTGGTATACAATTGTACTCCTAGCATTCTGGGTGGCCGAGGAAAGATGATTCCAAGTTAGACCTTACACAGACAATTTAGTAAGACTCTGCCTCAAATGGGGCGGGGGAAGGCTATTGAAGTAGCTTAGCACGAAGACCTCATGTTCAATCCTCATACCAAAAAATATAGATATATATTGAAAGAGTTTTATAATTTCCATTGGTTTTAAAAGACGGTTGAAGACTGCGTCTTATTTCATTTTTGGCTAGTATTCAGAATGAAGGTACCATATATCAAACATATAGTTTCCCATAGAATGAATGCATACAAATATTCTCTAAGTGAAAAATATTGATTGATACTACATATCCGCGCATCACAAACCTCCTGCTCATTAAATAAACCATGGTACAGATAAAAAAATCCTAGTGCACAGATTACTTCTTAGGTAAATCAGAAACTGTTGGCTAGGTCAAAAATCTAATTAGAAAATTTCTGTTATCCACACCAATACAAAAAAATAAAACACATATTTCTGAGTTTAAATATTGCATGTCTGACATTGAGAAATATGAAACGATGCATCATTTATTTGGTATGAGTCTAAAATGTGATTTATTAATAAAATTGAGAAATTCACATATTTAATGAATGTGATTTTATGCTTTTACTGGTAACTAAGCAACACATTTTTTTAAATCAAATTTTGAGTTATTCACCTATTCTGTTGCTGGAACAAAATGCCTGACATACTTCCTTTAAATAAGAAAATTTACATTTGGTTCGCAGTTTCGGAGGTTTCAGTTCATAGTTGGCGAACTTCAATCGATATGATGGAAAGCATTTTGGAGGACAGCTGCTGCCCTCACAGTGAGCTGGAAACAGAGCTTGTAAAGAACAACCAGAAAGAGAGACATACAATGGCACACTGCCACTGCACTGCGTCCTCGACGAGGCCTGACCCTGAATGTCTTATTCAGCTATGAACTCATTCATGGATTTACTCAGTGCCCTTGTGATCAAAATACCTCTCCAAGCCCTGTATCTGAGCTCTTCCACATAGGGGATCTAGGTCTTAATCAGGTCTCTGGCGGACCCTTCATATTTCAACCAAGGCTTTCACAAAACCTATTAAAAATGTGATTATTGTCAGGAACTGAGATTCTCCTAGCAAAAGAGATGCTTGCTAGTTTAATGCAATTCCTTACAATAGAACTGTAATAATGATTGTTCAGTGACATATATCATGGCACAGTTCATTAATTAAATTAGATTTAATATTATAATCTAATATATCAATTATTTTTCAGACAGCGAAGAAACAAACATTAGCTGACTTTTTAATATACTTATTTTAAATGGAGCACCTATATATTATTCCTATACTTTGTTGATTTAATAAGAAATTTATTATATTTTGTCAATAAAATGGTGTTAGTTCTAATTATATTTTGAGACAGGAGAAAGTACAACCTTTCAAATGCTAAATATAAAACATAAAACTTATATTCTCAAAATAAGCAACTTAGGTTTCTAAAATTACATTATTTGGGAATTGGAATCATCTCTGTGGTTTAATACAAACTGTCACAAATTGTTATGACACATTTTATGAAGTTCTTTTACATTTTCCCCCTGCTCACTTGAGAATCAGTTACAGCTGGCAACTCATTTACGTCAATGACATTTATTAATCATTTCCCATTATTTCAGTTATGATGTATGAAGGCTTTCACATTTCTGAGAGTTCCAAAGGATCTAAAACTGATGATTCCCATTTCCTCATTTAAACCCTATTATGAAATGCTCTCCTGAGAAAACAGCCACCTGTACCCAGTTAGCAGCTCCTGGTCATCCAGTGTTTCTGAATACAAAGCTGAAATTTGTTTATGGCCTACTGCTATTTCTCTACCACAATACTCAACTAGATTTTCCCATTTTTAATAAGAATATATTTTTAATTTAACAAATCATGTTCCAATGAAATATCAGTTTTATTTAAATTATTACTTACAATTTTTTAATTAGGATTAAGAGAGGAATCATGTAATGCATGTCTTTCTCAAATAAAATGCAAATATCCAAACATCTACAACTAAAAAAGTTCATATTTGAATCAGTGATTTCTTAGGATTTCTCTATTTGACACAGAATCATTTTTATTTAAAAATAAATAAATATATAACAATAGGGATTTAGGACAAACAAATACAGTCATTCAAGGTATTACTTTAGATAATTTATATAGTTTTAATTTTTCTTTTTTCTATTTTCTTCTTAAAGTATATGAAATTAAAAGGCATTGAGAATAAGTAAACACATGGAGGGATATGTTAAAAAGTACAGCATTTCAATATCCCAACACTTCTGAACAATCAAGCTCTTGTCTCACACTCAACTAGTGTCAGCCCCTCAAAACAAGCACTAAGCGATCTGCAGACCTTCCGTGATTTAAATAGATGAAATATGAAGGGTCATTGCTTGAAAATTCAAATAGAAATAAAAAATATTAAAAAATATGAGATATATCTGAACTTAGTAAAACTAGGAATCTAAAATTATATGAAGATGTTTGCTGTGTATACATGTTATATCACAACTAAAAATGATTGTGGCATCATTAGTAGGATATTTATTTTTGACTAATGTATTTCATGCAGTCCAAATCAGTTTTTTCCCAAAATCCTTTGGGTGAAATATGGATTTCACTTATCACTTTCCCTGACACAAATTAGCTATTATAAATTTATTATCTTAAGACTGTGCATTGCTGTATATTCAGATTATTCTAATTAGAGAGTTAAAAGATGATCATGTTTAATTTTTAGAAAGGTCATAAAAACTATGACATCTAAAATAGAGCTAATAATTCAAGATAATTGCATATGCCTAGCCATGTGGGAAATAGCTGGTTTGTAAATTAGAGGGGAGTGACTCATAAATTTGTTGACAGACATCATAACATATCTTCAGGAAGACATCAATAGCCATAATAAAATGACACGATATCACCTGACGTACATTCACTCGTAAACTTCTTAGCATGAAGGAAAATAATTTTAAATGACCAGTCAAAATTTGAAAGCATGAACTTCAGAGGGAAAAAGTGCCTTTTATGTCAAAATGCAGAACATCCTGGCCCTTAAATATTTATGCTAGTCACAATCATCCATGGAATGTTGTCACTTGCTTAACAAGATGTCTTGTTTCCACTGCTTGACTAAAATATCCTTTAATGACAAAACTTGCTTTGTTCTGATCCTATGCAGAATGATCAATATGAGAGTGAATAAATTTTCTTTGGTATGAATTTACAATTTTGGAGTAATCTTGAAAAAAATCTCCCCTTATCATACTTAGAATATCATACTAAAAATAATAAATGTTAATTCTGATGAATCTTGCAACAGGCATGTTAGATCAATACTCTGGAGCCTGTGGGTTCTCTCAAATGAGAAGTTATTCGACTAGAGATGTTACAAATGTTACTCATAATGGACCATGTCCTGGGACTGCAGTTTCTAGCAGTTCAGTCTAGATGTATAGATAGCAATTAGAAGTGTCCTCTAGACTAGAGCTAAGAACATTTTTATAGTGAAGATTTTATGAAGGAAAGCATAAATTGCTTATATTTAATACTATATTGTCTACAGAAAAGAGGGATGAGAAAATGCAAAGCAGGAAATTTGGATAGGAAGATTGTCAATAAGAAAAAGATATTGTTGGTTATGGATTGCTTGTATTTGTAAACAGGATGTAGAGGTGCATTGGGAATGATGGTACAATTTGAAATAAAGACTGTATTACATGTTGAAGAACAAGACACATCTTTCAAGTCTTACATGTAACCTGATTAAATTTCCTTATCATTCCCTTCCTTCATCTTCTAGCTCATGTACTGAAATTTAGGGCAAGTATCCCACAAGTTTTTCCTATCACAGGCTTTCTTAGCACTTGTCTGCTTCGTAGATAATGATTCCACATTCTGAAAACCAATTATTATGTAATGTGGTGCATGTGAAACTTGTAAGAAATTACCACCTGTTATGCATCAACTGGGTTCTTCTATAATTACTTTTCACATACACCTCCATTTTTGAGTTTCCATTTGTGAAACAAGTTCTATGGGGTATTATTGATATTTTTGCTATGATGACAAAGTATACTGAAGTAGAGATTTTAATTAAAAAGAAAATTACTGACATTGTTATTTTAATAGTATTTTACAATCTCCAAAAAATACTTTCATGCAGAAGGAGCCTTGCCTTTATTGAATCCCATAATCATTTTCCAGTTTAAACTCATTCAGATGTATTTATTTTCTAAACAGATGAAATTTGTTTACCTGCTGTGCCTCCTTCAATTCATGGAAAATGAAAGAGCAAAATAATAAGCAAGTTATAAATAGACTCAGATATTTTTCATAATATTAAATTAACACTTTATTTAATATATCCTTCAGAACCCAGAAGATCAAAACCTATGCATAATAAAATAAGGAATAATTAGTACAATATAAGAGCTCAAAATTCAATTCATAAAGGTCACAAAAGCTAGATAAAAATAGAAATCTTCCTAGAAGTTATTTTATAATGACCAAAAAAAAAAAAAGATAAATACCCACCTCTATATCTCGGAGACAATTTTACATGAACTGAGGGTAGAGGCTAAAAATATTTATAGAGTAACATAGTGTCAATTATACTCTTAATATAAACAAATTTGTTTCATTTTCACACATTTGATAAAGTGCGATATTCTCTCCTGTTCATTTCTTAACCACTCAATGCAACCATAACTGTTTGCAGTTATTTGTGAATAATTTGTCTATAACAAAGCATATTTAATTCCAAATGTTAGATTTGAAGATTATTAAAAATAACATATATAATTTTTACATTTTATGTTCTTTTAAATAGTTTTTTAGAACCTGAGACATAATCTAATTTGATGAATAATTAAAATAACCATATTATGGATTGTAAAAGAAATATAAAAATACGAGAAGGCCGGAAAGATATATACTTAAGCAGCTTCCTTAACAAAAATTTAAAGTAAGGGTAAAATTTATTTTTAAGTAGCATTGTTGACCTAGAAAAGCAGTATTTAAATAGTGCAGGAGCTGTGGGATTTAAGGATCAGAATTCAAGTAAAATATGACTGAATAATTTAAAATGCAAATGATTGTATAGCCTAATTACATACTATTTGAAATGAAAATGTTTACTGCTACTTGACAGAGGCTTGGAAATGAATATGTATTTACCACAAGGTCAACTAGAGAAGGGGCCTGTGTGGTAAAAGGCTCAGCATAGGAGACATTTGGGTGTAGGGCACAACTCCAGAGGCAGACTGGCTTATATCAGATATCAAATTCCATTCCTACTTCTACTTACTTGTGTCAATTTGACATCCTTCAAGGTGTAAATATCAATGAGCCTTAGTTCTCCTACATATAAATTCAGATAATCAAAATGTATTTATAGGAACTATCCAGTTTATAGTATACTTAACATTGGCATAAGCAGAAAACACTCAGTAGTTATCCTTAGCTAAATGCACAATCCTGGAGGTGAAATGATACCCACGCATACACAGAGCTATACTTATTACCTTTTATGATTTTCTAAATACTAAAAGGACAGATGCATGAAAAAGTTTATGAAAATGGTTGAGAGAAAAATGAGAGTACTGTTCTGTCTTGGTCACTTTCCTTGAACTGAGGCACAATATCCAACACTACAGTTTAAAAGAGTTGTATTTTGGCTACCTGCTATAGCTCCTAGTTGGCCAGGTCCAAAGGAAACAGCACAGTGGAAGCACGTGGCACAAGAAAACTGCTCAGGCCATGGTGGCCAGGAAGAAGAGAGAGAAGGCAGGAGCAGGGAGGGAGATAAACCCTTCCAGGTCACACCAGCTGGACCTGTCTCTTCTGCCCCAATAGCAACTTCTAACATAAGTCAACTTTCGCCCTCTTGACTTAATCACTTTCTAAAACACACTTAAGAGCACTTGAGGCCTTTATAGACAGTCTAGATTCAAACGATAACATAGTCAGATTCCTAGGAACAGATCAAGACTCATAATGTTGCAGAGTGAACATGGAGAAACTAATGGAGAATACATATAATAGAGGGTAACAGCTTCCTCCTTTTCCTCATGGTTATGTGCAAACCCCTTTTGGTGGTGTGGATTGAATCATTTCCTTCCAAAATTCGTTAGATGGAACCTTACTCCTTAATATATTGATATTTAAAAGTGGTGCTATTAGAAGTTAACTAGGTTTACATAAGGTCGTGAGGATAAACCTTTCCAAACTGAGTTACTGGCTTTAAAGAACAGACATTAGGATTTGCAAGTGTAGTTTCATGTTGCAACGTGTGTGTAATACGCATTTAGGCTCATTTCAAAGCATGAAGGGTAGGGGGAGAAGGTGACTGCTAATCCTGATAGGTCAACTTAATTGAATGAAGAGACTCCTAGTAGGTTATATGAACTTGGTATGTGTGCCAAGGGAAATTTAAATTCATTATTAAAGCCATGTCAAGAAGGAAGACATTAGCTGTAAACATCAAGACCTTAGGAGTGGGGCTGCCCGAGTCATCTGAAATTCACATCCCACTGCTGTGTGCCACGGGTGTCAGACATAGAGCTACAGGGCTTCATGTTTACTTTGCTGGGTTTCAGTCTTGCTTTCGTCTGATTCCTTTCCATCCCTCTCTTCTTGTTGGAATGGGAAGGTTTACTCTATGTCATTATACCTTGGGATCATGTAACTTTTTTAAAAACTTTGTAGAGAGGTTCGCAAATAAGAGTTTGTTTTGAATATCAAAAGAGATTTCAAGTTGGTCTTTCTAAAAGCTGGAAATGACGGGCCAGGGATTTAGCTCAGCGGTTCGGTGGCCTACCTTGCAAGTGCAAGGACCCGAGTTTAATCCCCGGTACCAAAAAACAAAAAGCAAAGAACAAAAAAAAAATGGTAATGATGAGATTTTGGAGAAGGGATTATTGTGTTTCTGCTTGTATTCCGGATAGTTCTTTGTTAAAAAAGAATTATAAACTATAATTTACATACTTTAAGGAAATGTGTTTGGATTTCCTGCATCCGTACTGTGAGAAAAAAAAAAAAAATCTACCCTTTAAACTACTCAATCCATGATATTTTATTACAGCAGCTCTCACTAAGGAAAAAACATGATACTATGAACTAGGCTGCGTTTGAAGAAAATACCTGAAAATTTAAAAAGAGAAGAGATTTCCCTGAAGCATCTTTAAAAGGTGATTGTGGTGAATGATCAGAAAGCAAAAAGGAAAATTACAGAAAAACTTCTCTGTTTTTAGAGAATACAGAAGTAATTACGATCAGACTGTTGAGATATTTATTATAAAGACCACTTTGCTGAAGTAGCAGGCAGAAATAAATATTAAAGTGACAAAGAACTGGCTGATTTTTAAAAAATAATTTGTTGACAATAAAACTAAGAGGCAGTGAAGTTTCTTATGAGGTGAGGAGATTTCTATGAAACTATTGAAGGAGTGTTGAATCCTTCTGACGATTGAGAGTGGGATGTAAAAAAAGTGAAAATAATTTGAGAAGAGATTATTTAGAGAAAGGACCTAGCTATTCAAGATTTGGAAAATTCTTAGACTGGCCTTAAAGAGAGTGGTTTTAGAAGAGAGCATGAAGATCGGGACCAAATAATCACATAGGGTGAGTAGTATGGTTGCGATATATGGACTTCATAATATACCTTGGCAGAAACACTTCCAGTTTCAACTGACGGAAGTGAAAGAGGAGAAATTGAAGACTATCAGACTTCTGAGATCCTACAGGACCGAGTCACAGACATATTTGACTTTAAATGATCAAGTAATGGCCCAGATGACTACCTGCAATCATCAGGAATGCCTCCTTGACTTCAGAGGAGGAAGTATATGCTTTAAACGGGCCTCTTAGAATTCAGTGGGCAGAGTGACACTGAGAGGTTTGCAGGTGTGACTTTTCTGCAGAAGTGAGATTTTATACGCATCTGGAAAACAAATGGTTGAAATAAAAAGGATTATTCTTGACTCCTCAATGTCATTTACCATGTTACATTTTGGATTTGATTGGGCCCCATTATCTTTCACAGTCTTCCAAATCTCCCTTTTAGAATGGAAATGTCTATGCTATGTTTGTTTCACCATTGTGTTTTGGAGGCATAGGTCTTACCTGGTTTCAATTTCACAGCTACAGGGACATTTTTCTTTATGATTCATCATGCATAAATATCATCTATGTCTTATTTATGTATTCAAATGAAACTTTGCACTTTCCACTTTAGTGTTTTAGCTGGGATGAGTTAAGATTGTTGATACTGTTGGGATGAAATTAACATTGGGGGCCTAAGAACAGAATTTTATGGACTGAATCTGTAACTCCCAAATTCTTATGTTGAAAATTTAAACCCCTTATGTGATCTACATTGCCCTTTAGGAAATAATTACATATAGATGAGGTCATGAAGATGGATGCCCTGAACATGTGATTACAGGATAAAAAAGAGATGCCGGAATATGGTCTTTTCTTTCATATGAAGATATACACAAAATGCAGCCATTTACAAGCCTGGGGAAACAATAAAATTTAATCTGCTGGTGCCTTGTTTGCAGACTTCCTTTTTCTAGAACTGTGAGAAATAAATATCTATTTTAAGCCAGCTGGCCTATGATAGCTTGTGACTACTTAAGATGACTGAGAGAAAATTGCCAAGAAATGTTGTCAGTTGTCTGTGTCTGTGTATGTGTGGTAGCAGAACTCAAAGAAATCCTCCAAGTATCTCATGTCCTGGTTTATACACCATGTATACCTCTCTTCCCTTTACAAAGGCCAGAACTATGACTCTGATGGAAAATCACCATGAGTTATTTAACCAAAGTCAAAGGATGTTTCAGGTAATTAAGAAAGCAAATTAGTTAACAGAAAAATCCATCAATAGAAGATGATCATGATTACACCTAAAGACGTACTAGGTGTCAGAGACAGAAGCCATCTGCGAAAATTAAAAAGCAGAGTTACTTTTCTTCACCTTGAATAAGCAAATTGCCCTTTGTGTAAAAGTTCATGTGATAAGAAATGACGTGTCTTCTAGATTATAGCAAGGGACTAAATTTGGCTAATATTAAGTATGATGAGGACACTAAGGTTTAGGAAACATTGCAGTACTAGCTCACACCTTGGTTTTGTTTTGAGGAGGTTCCTGAGCAAAAGATTCCACTAATCCATGACCTGACTCCTGGCTCAGAGAAACAATAAGTTAACAAATATATATTATTCTAAGGCACATTTGGTAACTTTTCATGTATCAATGAAATATTAATATCACATTTCTCTGGGGATATTATATATCATCAGTCATTGGGTATTTTCAACATTAAAACATGAATAACTTTCCATCTCTTGAGACTTTTTAGTTGTTGATGGACCAGTAAAAATCAATTAACTCTAGATCTATAGCAAAGAATGATAAAATAAACATTTTTTGAGTTATGAGATATAGAGTGGACATTTGGGTAAAACATGTACTAAAATCTACTTTTTATCACTCACTAATCTTTTTCATATGTGATTTTATTTAACCTTACCACAGGAAGTTTGATGCAAATAGTTATATTTTTCAAATTTCCTCAATAAATTAACATTCTGAAATATATTTAAAATAAAAGCAATATAACTGTGATGAAAGAAGAGCATAATGAATTGGCCTTTAGCTACAGAAGTATGTAGTTAACCCCTCATGTTTACTATTGTAAGTCCTAAGTTAAATAATATTACTATTCAGCAGTGTTAAGAAGTACATACTTGACTCATATGTATTGTGTCATATAAACTAACAATTCTATAATTTCTTGTGTGTATGGTGCACTTTTCTGTGAGAATGTATATTTGATAATTTGTATATTTGTATATTTTTTACTTGGATAAGGAGTTTATTTCTCTCTTACAAGTATTTGAAAGAAAAATATTAGTGATTGAAATTAATTAGATGCCTAAAGATCATACTGCATTTTTATGGTTATAAATTCCACAAATATAGAAATATTTCAGGGATACTACAATTATAATAATTAGTATTGCTGGTTTTGATTTATGAGTATGTTTTTCTCATAAATTTACACATGTCAAAAGTTTTTTATACTCTTTATTTCTTTTTTGTAATCCTGTTATGGTAATCTCTTTTATAAGGGTGTATAGAATTCCAGAGGATATGCCAAAGTCATTATCTGCTCCTCTCTATTCACCTATGTTAATAAAAGTTTTATGTATTTTTCTATTTACTTATGCTAATTATCCCAATCTTTTTTCCTTTAGTGTCTATAATTGGCACTTGCCATAAAAACAACCTACTGGGTAAAGTCCTCAAACTACAAGAGGCTTGTAGAAGGGCTTCTCAGAAGTTCAGTTGTCATAAGTGATCTACAGAATTGAAAAGGAGAATATGAGAGAATATAAAGTAAACAGCATCATGTTCCTACTAGTAGAATGAGCATGAAAGAACACCTGTAGCTGATTGCATTTTTTACACCTTTTTTCTACCTAGTAATTAGCTATTGTTTGCCATGTAATTTTCTTCTGTTGCACATATGACACTTAGAAAATGAGAGTAAAAACAAATCACAGAAAAGATTGTAGTAAAATAGTATAAATTGTCCTTATTCTGTTTTTACTTGTCTCTGCAGTCTTTAATCAAGTTTATTTCATACTGACTTAAAAGAATTATAGGATGTTGTTTAGTTTAAAATCTGTCTAAGAATTATAAACAACAAATCAAACAAATAAACTGTCTTTCCCTATCTTTCTGATTTACTCAAAGAGCAGTGTCATGATTGAAAATAGATCTCATGGAATAATGTAAGAAAAAACAAACAGGATAAAAAAGAGTAACAGTAAATTCCTGAGGAATGAAATGTGTTCATAATATGTTTTATGACAATATTATTACCAATCTTCAAAAGGCCTTGGAGGCAGGAAAAAAAATAGGTGCTCTGATAATTACCTTTTGGGCTCACTATGAAAATGAACTGTAGTGGGACCAAACTCAATGGCTTTTCTTTATCCAGTTACTATTTACTTACCAGATTCTTGGGAAAATCTACACCTATTAAAACTTTTAATTTCTACTATTATTGTTTAAAGAAAATGTAATTCTTTTTTGTTCATCACAACATATGCCTTCTTCAACATTATTTGAAGTTTAAGAAAAATGTTTTTGAGGGATTAATAGCATAAAAAGCATAGATAAATTAATACTAAATACATTACTTTGCAGTTGTTCAACCCACAGTATTATCATATATTATTAAATGTCAGTTGGAGATAGTACAGCATCAGTACTATATTGTGAATGGAAACTGGATATTCTCAGCTTCCTGTGTTGGCTTAGTTTTTGCTCTGCCAGTAGTGCCCTAATATAAATAATTCCACTGCAATGCAGAATCAAACGATATATTCTCATTCTTAGCTGCTTTCCTATATTTTAACTCATTTCTATGGTCTCATTGGGGATAGATTGTGTCTTTAAAGTGTGTGGCGTCAATGTAACAATATACAGAATCACAATAAATAACAATATCCATAAAATTGGAAGATGATGCAGATCAATACATTTTGAAGTCCTAATCCATATAATAATAAATGGTTTATCTAAAAACCATATTGCTGATATGGTAGTGACAGCAAAGTATCTACACTGGTACTCAGAATATATATAATCTATCTATCTATCTACCTATCTATCTATACACACAC
>NW_022900936.1:18804275-18813504 GCF_012274545.1 Fukomys damarensis
ATATATATAATATTTTGCAACACGTGAAATTTACATGTCTCTTAGGGAGTAAGAACATGTACTTGACATATCTTGATTCTTTTTGTTCTCCTTTCCCTCCACACCTAACTCCCTCCTTCAAGTATCTAGACCCCCATTTCCCACTTGCATTGTTATTATGATTATTATTAATCATTTTAGCTCATGTTTGTGACTATAAGGATTGCATTCATTTTGGGTATTTGCTACATACACGCGATGCAATTTAAATCTTTTACGTCACCTTCCCTTTCGTCCCTCACCCCACCCTCAGTCTCTTGGCCTGCTTCCCATTTACAAAAGGATCTATCACTTTGATTCATTTTTCTCTTTATTTGTACTTTGCCTTTCTCAAATCAGAGAAAAAATAAGGTATTAAGAGTTGTGTCTGATTAATTTCATTTGACATTATGCTTTGCAAGTGAATACATTTTCCTAAAATGTCTCAAGTTTATTCTTCTTCATACTTTCTTCATCCATTTATCTATGATGGCTATATAGGATGATCGGTATCTTTTACCATGTAGTAACTAAAAACAAACTGGCTCAAATATCTAAATATTAAAACAATGAAAATCTTATGATAAATTTATTGTGGAATATGGAAATTACTGGTAATTGTAAAGAAATTTCAATCTAGATATAAAGGTATAATGAAAAGACTGGAAAATGGAGTATAGATACAAATATACAGTTGTACAAGGAAATATAGAGAAACCTTTGTAGAAGTTTAGATGAAAAGAGAAGCAGAACATTTCAGTAGGTGACAATGGATAAAAGTTTGAAGGAGGGTCAGGGGATTTAGCTCAGTGGTTCTGCTGCCTGCCTTGCAAGCACAAGGACCTGAGTTCAACCCCCGGTCCCCCCCCAAAAAAAAGTTTGAAGGTGTTTTTTTTTTGTGTGTGTGTGTTTTTTTTTCACTCTTCTGGTAATTGTCTGACATTTTTTCTACTAGTTAGTCTTTCCTATAATTATCAGACTTCAAGGCAAAAAATGACATGCTAAGGGTTCCTTTCCAAACTCTGTTATACACTACTATAAAATATCTTTCATTCTTTTCACATTTTATGTTGAGCAAAACACCTCAGAGATGTAATTAATGTTTCTTTAACATCTGATTGGTTTGCTGCTACTTTAAGGATTGTCACCATTTGATTTTCTGAGACCCATACAAATCATTGTCTTATATTTCCAGAGGTCTTTTATGGAAATAATTTAACTGCCTCTAAGTAATATATGTTTGCAATAAATATATTAGCTTTATTTGCAGCAGAAAATATTTTGTACTATCATCATTACATCAATAGTTTAAAAAACAAAAATAATTTAGCTTCTAGTAAAATAGTTATTTTATAAGCATGAATGCTTTGATAAATATTATTCTATTTAAACATAAAAGAAACATCTCTTTCATTATGCAAAAATAAGGAAAAATCTTAGCAAACCATTAGCATTTTAAAATGTTATTGTTTCTAAATAAATTTACAATAAAAATTATTTCATATGTGGGGTTGGGTAAATTTCCTTCAATTTATGTAAAGTACTCCTACACATTTCTTTTAATCCTTGCTTAAGAAGTCAAAAAAAGATACATACAGTTCTAATGGTGGTAAATTAAGTTATTATTCACTTCAGATCTCCCAATTTCAAAGATTTTCTTTATAGTGAGCCTTTAGGCAATGCATTAACATTCATTATAGACAGTCATCTATGAAATGGCACTAAGTTTAAAAAGTAAATTAATAGTTCATTGTTGGAGATTCTTTAATACCTTTAATACCTTTCAAAAGATTTTCAGGATGGAAGAAAAATGCTAGCATAATTATGAGAACAATTTTCCAAAATAGACAAAGAAAGTTTAATCAACTCTCAAGTTTTCCAGTAATGTAGTAAAGGCACTGCCTGATACAAAAGCCTGGTAATACTTCTCTAACTTCTGTTTTGTCAAACTGATAGCAATGGTAAGAAAATCTTTTTCTTGTCTCTTTTCCTCATATAGTGAAAAGATTGTGGCTAGAACTTTTTAAGGTCTAATTCCATTAAATATATGAAGTCTTATTTTGTCAATATATTTTTTTTATTATTTCAGGGCATTAACATATAACAAAAACTTCAAACTATCTTAAGGCCAAAGGACTAATTATATAACAAAATTCTAACAACAATACAGTTACATTTTTCTTATTTAAGTTTAATAGTAACTGCTTTCTATTTCTCTTGTCAGAAATGTTATTTTTAACCAGCACATACTCAATTTCTAATGACCTTTGCAGTCCTAGTCTCAGCGATCATGGAATCTTATTCTGATTGTTTCACTACCTTCTCCAATATCTAATTCTTTCTACTTTCACCCTTCTGAATACTGTTCTCAATAAAGCAGCCTGGGGGAATCATGCAAAACTTACTAATCACATCAAGTCAGCTCATAGTTCATAGTCTCTAAAACATCACAAGGAAACTATAATGTCTCCCAAAAGTGATCAGTGTCTCCTCACACAAGTTACTGCATATTGGGCTCACTTCATACTTTCTCTTTCCCATTCCTATATTAAACTGTATTAACTGTGAGTTTTGTTTGTTTGTTTGTTTGTTTGTTTTAGGTCAACCATAAGATCCATTTTCTGAGTTCAGGACCTTGAGACACATGGCTTCCTCATCCTCAACTCAGGTAATGAAAAACATGCTTCAGGTCAAACTATTGTATATCAATCCATTATGCACAGATCACTGTTTATATCCTCCCAGCTGTCTTGGAACTACTGCCTCATTTACATCGTTTAATATTTCTCCTAAAACTTGCTGAAATCTGATTTGACACTCACCCATTTATTTTTCTGTTGCCAATTTTTTCCTCATTGAGTTAACTGGTATATTTTAGGTACACAGTACAGTTACATTCATCATTGGGATCTTGTACCTTTACATGACAGGTCTTGATTCTCATTTTTTCCCCCGTACCCCTGAGATCCCTTCACCCCCCCACTTCCCTATTTGCAAAAACTTTTCTCCATTTTTTCATTTTCTCATATTTTTTCTTTTCCCTTATTACCTTTCCCCTAACCTTCCCACTTCCCCTACACCTTTAGCCCTTTTCTTCCTATTTCGCATTGTCAATTACTCCATTTGATGTAGTAAATTTAGCTTAAATATTTGTTGAAAGAATTAAAAGAATACACAGAAGGCACTAGCTTTTCTCCTGTGTGAGAAGTAGCCAATCCACAGCTCTCAAGCTGAATTTGCTTAACCAGTGTTTTTGTACATAAATTTAGTCTAGACAACCATTAAAATTTGTTTACACAATGCTTATGATAGCTTTCTGCAAAATTACAGCAGAATTGAGTAGTTGTGGCAGAACATAAAATTAGCAAAAACAAAAACATTATTTTCCATAAAAATTAACTATTATTCATATAAATTATTTTCATTCTTTAATTATCATTTTTCAAATAAGCAAGAATATATATTTTTATAGTTTTTGATATGTTATTCAAGCAATTGAAATAAGATTTTTGGTAATTTGTGAAAAAATAACATTCCTATTCCTACTGGCATAGTATGAAAATTATTAACAATTTAAACAGAATTTTAACATTTCTGTAAGCATTCTGTAAAAATATATCTGACAATAATGACACAAAACACTGGAGGCTAGCCATTTAGTGAAAGTATTTAAAGAGATCTCTAAAAAATAAAAGGAAAGTAATTTGGACCCTAGAGACAATATTTCATTGATATATATTTCTATTTATCTTTTATCTGTCAGAACTTCTGTGGGGATAAACATGTGATGTTTAGTTCCACAGATCAAATAAATATTTAATGAGAAAGAGCACTAATTGGTAGGAAATGTTCTCATTGATTGTTTCTTAACCCATTAGTAATTGCATATAAAAGTCATATATTAAGAACTTAATGAGCAAAACAAATTACTCTGCCCAAAATGGCATATCATTATCACTGGATTTATATCATTGCTGTCCTGTATGATTTTCAAATCTTAAGTAGAGGAAAAAACTGTAAATTTAAGTTGACAATTTACATTGCTGTTTCACCTCTGCTCTATTGTTCAGTTGGTTAAAAAAAAGTATTCTCTGTTATTTCTTTGCTCTATGTAGGACATGTTTAGAAGATATGATTTACTACCCCAGTTCTCTGAAAAGAAACCAATATGATAAATGAGACTAAGAAAACAATAAGAAGAATTAATGAATTGAAGAGTTTGAAAGATTAAATAAAATTCATGAACCTTTAGCAAGACTTAATAAAAAAAGAAAGGAAATACTCTAGTTCTTGTAATTAGGAATGAAAAGACCGAAATCACAATTGATACTGTATAAATCCAGAAGATCATCAATGCATACTTTGAGAACCTGTAATCCAAGAAGTTGGAAAATACAGAAGAAATGTACAAGTTTTTAGATACATATAAATTACCAAATTTGAATCAAGAAGATATAAAAATTCTAAATAATGCAGTATCATTCAATGAAATTGAAAATGTATTTAAAAACAACAAAAAAGAAAAGTGAAAGTCAGGATGACTACAATGCTGACAAGAAATTTAGAGAATATCTAATGCCACTCTTCTTCAAACTCTTTGGTGAAACAGAAAGGGAAGCAATACTTCCAAAATCATTCCTGGAAGAAAGTATTATCCTGATACGAAAACCAGACAAGAACCCAACCAAAAAGGAAAACTACAGGCCAATCTCCCTAATGAACATAGATGCAAAATCCTCAACAAGACACTGGCAAATGGGATGAAAAAAATCATCAAGAAGTTTATATACCATGACCCTGTAGGATTTGTCTCAGGATTGCAAGAATGGTTCAACAATGGTGAATCAACAAATATAATGTACCAAACATCTAAGAACAAAATTCACAAGACCATCTCAATGGATGCAGAAAAAGCATTTGACAATGTCCACCTCCCACTCATGAAAATGAAAACCCCTACAGGAAATTAGAATAGATGGCCTTAATCTCAAGCTGATAAAAGTCTTCTATGAAACTCCAACAGCCAAGATCATACTAAATGGTCAAAACCAGAAAGCATTCCCTCTAAAATCACGAACAAGACAAGAAGGTCCACCATCACCACTCCAATTTGATATAGTTCCAGAAACATTAGCTAAAGCAATTAGAGGAGATAAATTAACAAAAATAATAAAGATAAGAAAGGAATAAATAAATAAATAAATTAATTAAATTATTTGGGGATGGCATGATACTCTACATAGAAGCACCCAAAAACTCCACTAACAGACTTCTAGATTTATTAACCTGATTCAGTAGCATGACTGGATACAAAGTCAATACACAAAAATCTGTAGCACTTCTGTACACAAATCACAAACTCACTGAGCAAGAAATTAGAAAAATAACACCTTTTACAATAACATTAAAGAAATTAAATATTTAGGAAATAATTTCATGAAAGAAGTTAAAGTTCTATACATGGAAAATTACAGTATTTTATAAATGGAGATTGAAGAGGATATCAGAAAATGGAACGATATCCCTTGCTCATGGGGAGGAAGAACCATCAGTGAAAATGTCCATATACCCAAGAATTGTATACAGATTTAATGCAATCCCAATTAAAATACCATTAGCATACCTCACATAACTGGAGAAATCATTCCTAAAATTCATTCAGAATCATAACAGGCCTAGAATAGTGGAAACAATTCTTGGCAACAAAGGCAAGTCAGGAGGCATCACAACCCCTGACTTGATAGTATATTACATAACTACAGTAATAAAAACCTCATAGTACTGGCAAAAAACAGACCCGAGGATCAGTGGAAGAGATTAGAAGATGTAAAAATAACCCCAAACCCATTCAACCACCTTATCTTTGACAAAAGGAAATGAGGAATTTCTTGAATAAATTATGCTGAAAACATTGGCTTTCTATATGGTGAAGACTAAAATTAGACCCATTTATTTCATCATGCACCACACTAAAATCAAAATGGATCAAAAATCTAAATGTTAAAATAGAAACATTAAATCTGCTGAAAGAGATAACAGGTAGAATGCTTGAGGACCTAAGTGTAGGCAGACTTCATGAGAAAAATACTGACTAGACAGGAAATACTACAATGAATCAACAACTGGGAACTCATCTTATTAAAAACTTTTACATAGCAAGAGAAATCACCAATGGAGTTAAAAGACAACTCACAGAAGCAAAAGAAATTAGCTGGTGATCCCTCAGACAAAGGGCTGATATTTAGAATATATAAAGAGTTGCAAAAAATCAGACCCCATCAAATTTAAAGACCCAATCCCCAAAATGGGTATCTGTGATGAACACACACTTCTCAGATGAAGTAGAAATGGCAAATAAATACTTCAAAAAACGTTTAACATCACTGATCATTCAAGAGATGCAATTTAAAACAATGCTGAGATTCTATCTCTCTTCAGAAAGTGACTATTATGAAGAAATCAATAAACAACAAATGCTGATAGGGCTGTAGGGAAAAAAAAACCCTTCTCCACTCTTGTAGGGATGCAGACTGGTGCAGCTGCTGTGGAAATCAATGCAAAGTTATCTCAGAAAACTCAAGAGTAGAGGTCCTATTTGACCCAGCTATTAGTCTTCAGGGTATCTTCCCCCCCAAATTAAAAGCATGTACCACAATGATACATGTACATCCATGTTTTTAGCAGCACAGTTTGTAATAGCTAAATCTTAGAAACAACCCAAATGCCCACCAATTGACGAATAGATAAATAATACATTTTTATAATGGAGTACTACTTTTCCATGAAGAAGGATGACCTTGAGACATTTATAGATAAATGGATGCACCTTGAAAGTATACTCTTTAGTGAAATAAATTGAAAACACATGTAAATATTGCATCGTCTCTCTACTGTGAGAAGCTGAAAGTATAAATAAGGGCCAACATATATAGAAGATATTCTGAGATAGAAAGAATTTGTCCACATTTTTTAAAAAGGAAAGAACAGAAGTATTTATCTCAACCTGCTGAAAGCCAGTATCAAAAACATCTCCTAAAAATATCTTATTAAGTGGGGGAAAAAACCTGAAAGCTTTCCCTCTAAAGAAGAAACTGGATAAGGCTGTCTACTTTCACTACTCCTGTTTTAACATAGTCTTCCAAATAGTAGCCACAGCAATCAGAAAGAGAAAGAAGTAAGAGTGATCTGTGTAAGGAACAGAAAGGGATGCTACCAGAACTCCGGCAGTGAATCCTGGTCTTCCCGGGAGATCACGAATTGAATTAATGAGTAAAGACAGAAAATGAGACTTAGAGAAGCTGAGCTTTGAGCCCGATCAATGATGCTATGGGCAGCACAGACAGAGGCACTTTAAACTTGCCACACCTTTATTCAGTACAAGGGGAGCAACAGATGATTCAGAGGGTGGGGATAATCCTAGGACAATGAGGAATTTATTTTGATGAAAATTCTAGGTCAGTGAGGAACTTATGTTTATTGGAAATGTGTCCCTCCCTGGGTAGAACCTTTCTCTTACTACTCCATTCTCAAGGAATCAAGACATCTTCAACTGATGTAATCCTGCTCTGGATTGTCACAGTATTGAGAGACTATTAGGATTTAGTTGTGACCCGATAAAAAAACGGAGATATGTCTCTATATGCTGTAGCCGGCCTCTAGGCAGGAAAACTAGGCCAAGTCATAATTTAATTGTGAAATGATTTTCCCCAAAATTTTGTAGAATTGCTCCTGACAGAAATGTATATGAAAAGAAGAAATTAAGGGAAGATTATACACAGATAACATGATCCTCTACATCCAAGACCAAAAATTTCCAATAAAGTATCCCTGGAATTTAAAACAAATTCAACAATGTAGGTGGACACGAAATCAAAACACAAAAATGAATCGTGCCTATACACTAAAATAGAACTCACAGAGAAAGATATTAGGAAAACAATGCCATTGACAGTAGCATGAAAAAAGTACTTACAAAGTTACTTAAGCAAGGAAATGAAAGACCTCTATGATGAAAATTACATCACTCTGAAAGAGGAAAGTGAAGAGGACATAAGAAAATGGAAATAAATCCCAAGTTCCTGGATAGAGAAGACCAGTATAGTCAGAATGCAATATTAATCAAAGTATCAACATGAGCATTCCTCATGGATATCAATAAAACTATTCTAAAATTTTATGAAAGAAGAAGGGACCCAGAATATCCTGTGAACAAAAGTGAAGCAACCAGGCATCATAATCACAGATTTCAAGTTACACTACAATATGGTAGAGGACAAAAGTAAACGTATGGATATTAATGGAGCAGAGTAGGGAAAGGAGAAACAACCCCTGGCACTTTCAGCTGTATGATTTTTTGACAAAGGACCCAAAACCTGCATAGTAGGAGAGATAGCCTCCTTAATAAATGATACTAAAAAAGTTGAATATCCACATGCAGAAGACTCAGTGTAGGTCTGCAATTCTCTTTGTGTTAAATTAAAATCAGAATGGAACACACATCTAATACTAAAACAGATGCACTTAATTAGCTGGAGGTTAAAATAGATAAAACTCCTGAAGTCATCTACAAGCTCAAGAAATTTCAAGACATAGTACTCAGAATCAACAAGTGGAATTATACAAAATTAAAAAGATTCTGCACAGCAAAAAAACAACCAAAAGATTAAATAAACAATATACAAAATGAAAAAAATTTCAGCTTTTCCTGAGACAGCAGTAACATCTAGAATTTATAAAGAACTAAAAAAAAATTAGGCTCTACCAATATAAAAGATTTGATAAAAATATGCAATAAAAGTGAAAAACACTTATCAGAATAAATACAAATAGCCGATAATTACATGAAAAAATGTTGAACATTTCTGGGAAATTAGAGAAATGAACATTAAAACACTGATATTCTATCGTATTCCAGAAAAACTGACTATCATCAAAGAATGAAATAACAACAAATGCTTCTGAGGCTGTTGGGAAAATGGAACCCTCTACATTGTTTATGGAACTCAAAGCATTATGTGCACTATGGAAACTGTTAATGAAGAGTTTACAGCACGTCAAAATTTATAGAGCAAAGTGGGTGATGTAATTTTTACTTAAGTGGTCATCATTCATGCATTTTTTAAATGAACCGTCATCTTTTCTGCACCAACTTATTTCTGTCAGGAAGCATTTTCTTTAATCTTTTTTTTTTTTTTTTTTTTTTTTTTTTTTT
>NW_022900936.1:18813554-18816842 GCF_012274545.1 Fukomys damarensis
TTTTTTTTTTGTCCAGGCAGTATTCAGAAAATCTTATTCTTTTTTTTTTTTTTTTTTTTTTTTTTTTTTTTTTTTTTTTTTTTTTTTTTGGTAAAATATAATTGTTAGCGGGCCGGGAATTTAGCTCAGTGATTCTGTGGCCTGCCTTGCAAGAGCAAGGACCTGAGTTCAATCCCCGGTACCAAAAAACAACAAACAAACAAACAAAAACACACCATAAAATATAATTGTTAGCATTAAATCTTCTAAGTGAGTTTTTCAAAATGTTTTAACTTTCTTTTCTGAAGAATTTTTTGCTGGTTTAGAATTCTAGATTGGTGTTTTTGCTATTCTTGTGTGTTTGTTTTTTCCTTAATATATTCAGAATATCATATCATTATTTTCTGGTATCCTTGGTTTCATTTCAACTGTATTTAGGCTTAGAAATAGAACTCTGGAAGCCAGGTTAGCTTCAAATATAATCACTTACTTCCCTTGTAGTGAAGCGTGAGGTAAAATGTAACCCTGAGCAATGAGGCAGATTGGAGAATTGCTTCAAAATATTACCTTTGACGAATGAATATTTTACGTTCATTGCCTTTTCTTCAAGCAACTTTTGCATAAAACTGAGCACAGATATTCCTTATACTGTTGAATAAATTATAATAATTGATATTTTAAAATTTGATTGCTAAAATAAATATCATTTATAGGCATCATCCGAAGTTTGAACTTAAAACTCATCCTTCATACAATTATTATGGCTCTAAATTTACTTGCACCTTCTATGGAAAATGTAAGATTTTATTAAAAATGTATTAACTCTATAAAATAGAAGTTACACTCTATATGATTATAATCAGTATAAATGCAATAAATAAAAATTATATAACACAATGTGTTCTGAATATAATTTTAGCTTACTAATTCATATTTCATATTATTTAAAGTATAATAATGCATCATTCTGTAACAAATTCATTTTTGTTCAGAGGACTCACTTTGGAAGAGTGGCTGAAACTATTAGTTTATTACTCTGTAAAAGTTACATGTATTTTATCTTTTCCAAAGCTTATACATCTAACCCTCATTTTCCCACATATATCAATTTTGCAGACATAATTTAAGGACAGCTTTTTTTTCAACAAGGTAGCTTTAATTTGCATTCTCTCTTGCCAAAATAATATCAATTGGAAAATGACACTAATAGTAAAAGCAAAGATAATTATTTTATGCATAGTTCAGCATAATTACTCAGAGAGTCACTTGGAAATTGTCACAGTATTCTGCTCCAATTCATTCTGTCCTCTGCACCTTTAGTTTATTGGGAGAATTTCTTACTAGGAAAGTTTCAAGAACATTTTCTTCAATGCCTGTTCAGTTTTTAAAATCATTTTCATAAAACTGTATCCCTCTAATTCTGAACTTTAGTGCAGTGAAAAACGTGTTTTCTCAAAACTTGTTTTCTACAGTCCCATGCAAAGCATTAAATTTTCAATAAAAAATTTAAAAATGGACTTTAAAATATAAGACAATTAGATTTAACAGCATACAGGGATGACAATGGAGGATGCTTACAAATGTTGATGTGATAATATCATATTGAATTGAATCCTGCGTTGGGGAAAAAAGAAATAAAGGGCATATTTCAGAAGTCACTCAGTCAATGTTTTTGTTTTGTTTTTTTTAAATTTCTAATTCTGTGAGGCGAATGTACTGACTTAGGAGCCTTATTCTGTTTAGAAAGACTGTGAGATACTATTGATAGTGCTCTGACTGCTGATGATGGTATCTCATCTTGTAAATCCATTTCATTTTATCGGTATTCCTTTCAATTACTGAGCTGGATTTCAAAATGTAAGAGGATTTAAACTCATACATTATTTCCTGTTTCTATTTATTTGGTACTGGGGATCGAACTCGCGACCTTGCACGGCAGACAGTCGCACCACTGAGGTAAATCCCTGGCCCTTCTGCTTTTATTTTTGTAAGGAGATCAAATAGCATTTGAACATAATAACTAGAGTAAAAAGATACCAATTGGAAATCGTCAAGTTGTCATGAAGTTTTCAGCAATAAGAAAACAATATTCTGGAGCCACACTGAAGTGCTCTGTTATCAATGCTCTTTTCTCTGCCTGCAAAACGATATGATCCGCTTTTGTATTGAACCATGCACAGCAACAAATGTGGGAGTAAGCTGATTTTCTTTTGACAGTTTATACTATAATCAAGAAAGTGTGGTGGTTCTTTCTATATCACCCATTTTGAAGAGAAAATTCTAAGTTTTTAAATTATTTTTACTTTGACACTGTTTTTACATATTATTTGAATACCCAAGTTCAATCAAATGACAATTAAAAACTCAGTAAACTCAATGTGGGTTAATTTAAGAATAAAATGTAATTCTTCAATGTGTTGTTTTATTTTAAAACAATTCTCTTTAAAATAACTATATCAAATAATTACTTTCAAAATGCCAACTGAAATTTCAGAAAAATGGTAGGTTGATATGTAAAAACGAACTGCTTTATGTCAAATAGTAGAAACTAACAGAGACTTCAATGAATTTTGATCATATTCATTTGTAACTTTCTTTTAATTTGTACAGCTGCTAGTTTGAATCTCACTCGCTTAAAGATCCAGTATTATTTAAAAGTAGAGTAGAATGATTCTCAAAACACATACTTGTCTTTACACCTAAAAAAATGAAAAGAAGTTATATTGCTTTCCTGTATGTTATTTAATAGTCATAATAATTAATGATCATGGTAATTTCATTATTTATGTGTTTCTGCACATTATATATGAAAATAGGCAAATGTGTTTGTAAAAAGTAAGATTATTTTTACTGTGAAGTTACCGCAGCTAAAAATGTAAATGTAAGTTGAATAGATTGAGCTTCTCTAGAAGAGCTCTGTCCTTAAGACTTGTGCAACTAAAATATGACTAGGAAAAGAAAAATAAAGTTTAGTTGTTCTTTATCACATTTAAAAACTGTTGTGCAATCTAAGGAATAAAGAAAGAAGCCATCTATATCATGGAAAGAATATGTACAATTCTTACATAGGATAAATATGTGGTAACCAGCATACACACAGGAAGAACAAAATCCAAAGAAATCCTAATTTAAAAGAAAAACACTCCAAAATCTTTAATAGCATTTTTTCCACACAAGCCGTACCTCTGATCAACAAGCACAATGAAAAGTTGTTCAACATTAGGCCCATGGAAATATCAATCAGAACTACAAGGAAGCACCATTTCAACCTGGTAGGGCAGCTGTTAAAAAAAAAAAAAAAAAAAAAAA
>NW_022900936.1:18817009-18817857 GCF_012274545.1 Fukomys damarensis
TTTTATATGATTTTAAAATTTAACAGCACCTACTAAGACTAACACACATGTCTCTGATAATAACATTATTAGTTAGAGTTACAAGGTGAAATCAGCCTAAATGTCCATAGCCCAAAAATTAGATAAATGAATTATAGTATAAATATAAAATGGAAACATTCCGTTTTAAAAATGAAGGGCAGATACTTACCAAACTGTTGATGAGTCTTATTAACATTACGTTCAGTGCAAAAAGCTATAATTTTTTTAAAATGACATGTATTATTCCAAGTATGTTAAATATCCAGATTTAGTAAATTTGAAGAGAAACAGCAGATTAGTCATATCCAGGAGCTGGTGCCCCGGCCCATGGGGTCAGTAATTGGCAGAGCTCGAGAAGGGGAAGTACCTGGAAATGAGACAAGAGGGGCGCGGAAAGAAGGAGACCAAGCAAAGAGTTGTCAAGGTCTCATTTATTTGCAGATACAGGCAGTTTATAAAGGCAAAAACCGCAAAATTGTAAGAGGAAATAGTTAACCATAAACTTTGGGAGGAGAATGTAACAATAGTATAACACAATGTTACTATGTAACGGATCAGGTCACTTGTCTGCGCAAACCCGTTGTCATGGGTAACGACACAACTGTGGTGGTGGGGTGATCAGCGGGTCAACATGGAGGCTGTTTGGTTTTTACTTAGGACAGGCTAGCAGCTTAGTCTACCACATCTCCCCCTTCTCTATTATAAAAATTGAGGAAGAGATATATATCATGCAAGTCAATGAGGGGAGGCCATGTAGAGGGGTGTCAGAGAGGCAGGTTGTAGAGGAAAAGATGGCCTTGACATCTTGACAGAAGCCCCTGTCTTAG
>NW_022900936.1:18821651-18822365 GCF_012274545.1 Fukomys damarensis
TTTTTTTTTTTTTTTTGTCAGAAAATAGTGTATTTTGAAGATAATCATCAGAAACATGTTATAAAATTATTTTGGTGGCTCCCATTAGTGAACAAAGATCAGAATAAATTCTCTGAGCAGCTGCTTCTTTATTCACCAACAGGAGTGTATCCAAACTTAAAGGTTATATTTAATTATCTTTCAAGTTTTTTATTTGATCCTATAAAGCCAGGTTGTAGAAATCAACAATCTATTTGTATTTGACGTCATTTTGATCAAGAACATACAAACATCTTTGAACATTTAAGACAGACAAACATATAAGACAATTTTAACGAGTGCACTCAGATGGTTTTGGCCAATTGAATTATAAAATCTTTTGTTATGACTAGTCAAAATTTTTGCAGGTCAAAATTAACAGAGATCTCTTATAGAATTAGGGTTAAAGGAATGAATGCTCTTCTTGACTATAAATGTAAACCTTTTATAACAAACTTGGAATCACCAAGCAAACATAAATAAATGATTTCTATATACCTTCTCTACATATTTAGGCCTTTTGGTCTTGTATATGTATATATTTTTTAACCTGTTTTTTAACAAGATGAACATATAAAAACATTTCATGTCAAAAGAATAACTTTTATAGCTTTCCTAATGTTTTTCTGTATCATTTATTATAAACCTTCTATAATAAACTTCAGCTTAAAGTATCTTTTTTTTTTTTTTTTTTTT
>NW_022900936.1:18822946-18825969 GCF_012274545.1 Fukomys damarensis
ATTTTTGGAGCTTGATCCTCCCATCTTATTCCTAGGAATGAATGTAAGGTTAACACTCAACAGACAGGACACAGACAAGACACATAGGCGCCACAAAAGAAAAAGAACTTAGATTCTACCCAGAAATCCTTGTCAGGGAATCATTAAAACAATATTTGACTTTGTTCCAACATTTTTAATTTAATTAGATCCTTTTTCTTAACCCGAACTCCCCGCGCCCTGAGGGCGGACTTTAAGTCCTGAACAAAAAACTACATACTAACCTGTTGTCCCATCGTTGGTGCTGCTCACTTACCTCGCAGGTCGCTTTCTCAGATGGGTGGGTCTGAGCGGACTTGCTATGCACAGTCACTTTCTCAGACGGGTGGGTCCGAGCGGACTGCTTATGCACAGTCACTTTCTCAGACGGGTGGGTCTGAGCGGACTGCTTATGCACAGTCACTTTCTCAGATGGGTGGGTCTGAGCGGACTGCTTATGAGTCGATCGGCCGATCTTCCGAGCAGCATCCACCAGGTGAAGACCCCGTGTCTCGAGCCCCACGTTCGGGCGCCACTTGCCCCGGCCCGCGGGGTCAGTAATTGGCAGAGCTCGAGAAGGGGAAGTACCTGGAAATGAGACAAGAGGGGCGCGGAAAGAAGGAGACCAAGCAAAGAGTTGTCAAGGTCTCATTTATTTGCAGATACAGGCAGTTTATAAAGGCAAAAACCTCAAAATTGTAAGAGGAAATAGTTAACCATAAACTTTGGGAGGAGAATGTAACAATAGTATAACACAATGTTACTATGTAACGGATCAGGTCACTTGTCTGCCCAAACCCGTTGTCATGGGTAATGACACAACTGTGGTGGTGGGGTGATCAGCGGGTCAACATGGAGGTTGTTTGGTTTTTACTTAGGACAGGCTAGCAGCTTAGTCTACCACAAGCTGGGAAAGGAAGAGAGTAAGGGAAAGAGGGAGAAACTGCGTAGTGAACATGGCAAACGTTTTAGAGTGGAGTGCACAAACTGTAGCCCAAAAATCACTTATTTATTTCAAAAAATCATTCTATGAAAAATTAATTTTTCACAACCAAAATTATTAGAGAAAAATACCATGGAAAATACACTGTGTATCATGATCTTAAAAGAATATATTTTCCATTGTTAACCTCTCACTTCATTTCCTAGTAGTACTATTCCTTTTTTGCATAAAACATTTTAAATTATTAACAAAGTATGTCACACTATGTATGGTTTTGAAAAAGTTCTTCCTATTTCACAATTTCTATTACGCTTCTTTGTTTTTATTTGCATCTTTGAAATGTATTAACTTTCTGTTATTTAAAATGTGTAACTAATTTGTTTTCTCTAAATCCATTAATCTTTTCTCTTTTGTATACTTTTCCTTTTCGGTTTGTAAATTTTTTCAGGGCTCTTTTGTTTCATTTTAAGTTTTAAAACTTCCACATTTTCTGTGATAGTTTACTAAATATTTATTTTGCCTTACATAATTTTGTTCATTCATTTAGTGTATGTTTCTAAATACTTGTTGTGGGATTTTATAATGGTTATCTGAAATTCCTGATAAAATAATCTTACTATCTTTGTTATATTCATTTTTGCATATCTTGATTTTCCTGTTTTATTTCCAGATTATTGCTAATGCATTAAGTTCAATTAAAATTTGAACATTTTGGAATTATGCTATGGCATGCATTTTTTTTTCTCATTGAGTTTAGTGGTACATTTTAGGTATACAGTACAGTTACATTCATCATTGGGATATTGTACCTTTACATGACACGTCTTGGTTCTCATTTTTCTCCATACCCCTACCCTCCCTTCACACATGTGTAAATACTGAATAGTTTTTCTGGTGTGAAAAACTATAATTGTAAATGAGATCCTAATAGTATAATTGACTATGTGTAATAGGAAGAAAAGAGCTAAAGGTGTAGGGGAAGTGGGAAGAGTAGGGGAAAGGGAATAAGGGAAAAGAAAAAAAACTATGAGAAAATGAAAATATGGAAATGAAGTTTTTGTAAATGACACACATTCTTAAAATGTGAGTTTTAGCAATTGCTCCAGCAGTAGGATGGTTATACCACCTCCGTAACTATCTGATTGGGACATTAATTTATTATTATGCTCCCTGGAACTTGATTGACAAAGGTAACTCAGGGAATACTTGATTTATGGGCTGCTTAATACTTAAAATAGATCTATTTTTATAGCACAATAAAGGTAAAATTATATTTATTTATCATAGATTCACAACTAGAAAGACAGATTGGCCTGTTTCCTCTTCCTAAGGAGTGTCTTGAATATTTTATAATTTGCTTTTTTATCTATCACAGTCTGACCTGACAGTTTTCATTAAAAGTAAAGTCCTTACTAAATGCTTAAATTGCATTCAGTTTATCAGTTATAGCAAATTGATATCTTTGGAATAGTGAAGGTTTCAAACTTTCAGAATAATCCTTTTCCATCAATCTTTATAAAGTCTGAGTTTTTTGGTAAATAAATTCCTTAAAATTGTTCTATCCATTAAAAACATCTTACTTTGTTGATAGATTTTATTTTGCATTATCAAATTTTAAAATTATACTAATAGAAAAATGGGTAATAAAAATTTTATTACAGGCTTAAAATAAAAATTAATTTAAAAATTTTACATTCATTGTTATTTTGCACAAAAATATTAGTGTTTTATGTGGGAAAAGTATTTTGAAAATGAGAAATTGCTTTCTCCTTTATCCTAATATTTCTCATTCTTATACCTGATCTTAAAAAGACTTTGTATTTCTATAATTTAATACTTTGAAATGTCAGTACAATATGAATAAAAGTATATCAGCATCTTAATTTCATTTATGATCTTGAACAATAATCATTCAATATTGTTCATTAACATTTGTTTTTACTACAGATTATCTGTATGTTTATCTGTATTTTATAATTAATATTTTCATTAAAAAGGCATCCCCTTCTTTTTAATTTTTTTGGATAATAGGCAGGTATTATATTGTGTGTGTGTGTGTATA
>NW_022900936.1:18826420-18905321 GCF_012274545.1 Fukomys damarensis
ATATATATATATATTAGAAAATTATTACCTCATGTTTTTTTCTAATAATGTAATTAAATATTAATCTATCATTTTGGTAGAGTTATACTTATTCAATGTGATTTTGGAGTTAAGTAATGTATTGGTTTTCTAGGGTTTTGAGATTGGATTTTCCAATATTTTGAGATTTTTCACTATGTGATTATTTGGTAGTTTTTAAAATGATTATTGTATTTTACTTCTTGTTATGTTTTGATTTTAGTTTCCTCATGAAATGTTTAGATGAGAAGTAGTTTAGCTCTTTTTGTTCTCTTCAGAAAGTTTTATGTTAGGTTTTTTTTTTTTTCTGAATGTTTGGTAAAAGTATACAGTAAAAGCCAAATATATTTGTGGCAAATTATTAAGGTGGCACATGCCTGTAATCCCAGCATTTGGGAGGCTGAGGCAGGAGGATCACTGTTAGTTAGAAACCAACTTGGACTACATAGTGAGTTCCAGTTCAGTCTCAACTACATAATGAGACCCTGTCTCAAAAAAAAAAAAATTAATTATTCTAATTTTAATTGGATCCAAATATACATAAAATTTTTGCTCCAAAAAAATCAGGAGTTTTCAGATTTTACTCCTAACATTGCTCTTATGCAAAACACTGCTTTTTCCTTATAAGGCTGTATTAAAAGCATAACAAACTTTGATTCTTGGGTCATTTTTTAGGTCAGAGGTCACCATACTTCCTTGATTCTGTTATTTTTATTTGAAATTGAAGAGTCCGATCTATTTTATCCATAGGAAATTCATTTTGAAATTATTTGAGTCATTATTTGTACACCAAATAATAGAACCAAAGACAAAAACCGTATGATCATCACAATATATGTAGAGAAACCATTTGACAAAATATAGCACACATTTATGATAAAAAAGCTCCAAAAAATTGGAATAGATGGGCTTTCCTTGAATCTGATAAAAGCCATTTATGAAAAACTAATAGCCAATAACATACTAAATGGTCAAAAGCTATAATCCATCACACTGAAATCAGAAACAAGACAAGGACGTCCAATATAACCACTCCTGTTCAATATAGTTTTGGAAACATTAGCTACATCAATTTGACTAGAGAAAGAAATGAAATAAAGATAGAACATGAAGAAGTCAAACTGTCCTCATTTGCAGATGACATGATACTCTATTTAGCAGACCCCCAAGACGTCCACCAAAAGTCTTCTAGACTTAATTACAATATTCAGCAAAGTAGCTGAATAAAAGGTAAATACAAAAATCAATAGCTCTTCTGTATACAAAAAACAGTCACTGAGAGAAATGGGACAAACAATGCCTTCCACAATAGCATCCAAAAATGTTGAAATACGTAGGAATCCACCTAATAAAAGAAAATAAAGACCTCTACACTGAAAACTACAACACTATGAAAAAAGAGTTTGAAGAGGATATCAGAAAATGGAAAGATATCCTTTGCTCCTATGTAGAAAGAATTAACATAGTGAAAATGACCATATTTCCAAAACAGATATATAGATTCAATGAAATCCCCTTTGAAATCCTAGCAGCATACTTCATGGATCTTGAGAAAACAATCCAAAAATTCATTTGTAACCAGAAGAGACCTAGAAGAGCAAAAGCCATTCTAGGTAATGAAGACAAGGTAGGGGGTATCACAATCCTTGACTTGAAACTATACTACAAAATTACTGTTACAAAAACAACATGGTACTGGAAAAGAAACAGGTCTTAGGATCAGTGGAACAGATTAGAAGATGTAGAAACTACTCCAGATACACTCATCCACTTCATGTTTGACAAAGGAGCCAAACAACCTCACTGGAGGTAAGATATTCTCTTTAATAAATGTGCTGGAAAAACTGGATTTCAACTTGCCAAAGATTAAAACTAGACCTATATCTCTCACCAGGCACTAAACTAAAATAAAAATGGATTAAAGATCTAAATATTAAAATACAAACAATAAACTGGCTGGAAGAGAATCTCTTGAAGATATTGGTGTAGGAAAAGATTTTATGAACAAAACCTCAGTTACCCATGAACTACCACAAACAGTCAAGTGGGATCTCTTATTATTAAATAGCTTCTGCATAGCAACAGGAACAACCAGTATTGTAAGAGTCAAGTGACAATGTTGGAAAAACTTTTCACCAGCTCTTCCTCAGACAATAGTTTATTACCTAGAATATATAAAGAAATGAAAATAATCAGACCTCCCAAATTTAAAGACCTGATTCAAAAATGGGCATCTGAAATGAACAGACATTTCTCAGACAAAGTAAAAGCAGCAAATAAACATATGGAAAAATATTCAACATCACTGGTCATTTGAGAGATGCAAATGAAAACAACACTGAGATTCCACCTCACCCCAGAAAGAATGGCTGCTATAATGAAATCAATCAATAACAAATGCTGGCAGGGCGGTGAGGATAGAGGAATCCTGCTCCATCCTGATGGAGGTATAGATCCGTGTGAGTACTGTGCAAATCAGTATGGAGATTACTCAAAGATCTAGGATTGGAGGCCCCATTTGATCCAGCTAACCCACTGCTGGGTATCTTTCCCAAGGAATTAAAAGAATCTTAGCACAGTGACATATGTGCACTCATGTTCTCAGCAGTACAATTCATGATAGCTAAAACTTGGAAGCAGCCCAATTGCCCATCAACAGGAAACTGGATAAAGAAAATGTGTGTGTGTGTGTGTGTGTGTGTGTGTGTGTGTGTGTGTGTTTATAAAAGAGTACTATTCAGCCATAAAGAATGAGAAACTAGAGACATTTATAGCTAAATGGATGCACATTGAGGAGATATTCTCTCTCTCTCTCTTTCTTTTTTTTTTTTTAAGTTTATTGGTACGTTTTAGGTATACAGTACAGTTACATTCATCATTGGGATCCTGTACCTTTACACGATAGGTCTTGGTTCTCATTTTTTCCCTTTGTCCCTGCTCTCCCTTTGCTCCTTCCTCCCCTCCCCATTTACAAACACTTTATTCCCATTTTTTCATTTTCTCACATTTTTTCTTTTTCCTTATTACCCCTCCCCTATCCTTCACAGCCATAAAGAATGAGAAATTAGGTTCATTCATAGGAAAATGGATACATATTGAGGATATACTCCTAAGTGAAATAAATAAGTCACACATGTGCAAATACCGAATAGTTTCTCTGGAGGCGATGTTCTTAAGTGAAATAAATAGGATGCATATGTGTAAATATTGAAGTTTCTCTAGTGGGAGAAGCTAAAAGTGCAAATAAGGACTAAAAGGCATAACCGATAAGGTGAAATAGGATGAAAAGTTGCAAAGGGGAAGTAGGAGGGGTAGGGGATAAGAAAGATGGTAATGGAATTAACATAAAAAAGAAAAAAAAGGGAAACAAAGTCTTTGTAGATAGCAAGAGGTGGAGGGGTTGAAGGGAGAGCAGGGGAATGGGGAAAAAACAAGAACCAAGATACATTATGTAAAGATGCAAATTTCCAATGATGAATGTCATTACATTGTATACCTTAAATGTACCAATAAAATAATTTAATTAAAAAAGAAAATTACCTAATTAGCTATGTATGGAATTTTCAAGTGCTGCAACAGAAGCCTTATTTTATTTGTTTGCATTTTAGTTATTTTGTCAGCTTACTTTTCTTTTGCATTTACTCTATACACAAATTTTATTTGAGAGCCTGTTCTGGTTTGAAAGTGGAATACTAAAATACATATGTATATCGCACTTTATGGTGTTACAGTGGTTCAATGGTTGGTTATGATGGAGCTAAGTTTATTGAAATTTTATAATTAAAATATGATTACTCAATTTTACTAAATATAGTCATAGTAACTACATTAACCCTAACTGCATTAACTATGATTAAACATAAATGATGCTAGTATGCCAAAATAAAAACCAAAATATGTGAATAAAATAAAAAGTGAACAAAATACATGAAAATTATGTAAATATATGTGAATAATATTCTTCACAATTCTATTTCATAATAAGCCAAATATAGGGTAAGAATAGATTCAAACCTAAATCTTCACAGCCTTCATTTTTCTTCAGAATAATTAGACATATTCTCTCAATCCAAAAGAACAAAAAGATATATGTAATTATTATTGAGAGTACATAATCAAGACTGAGGAGTAATTTATAAATGATTTATAGTTTTGCTTGCTTGAGTCTCTCCTAGTTGCTATGCTTCATCCTAAATGAAAGATTAATATTATTGTCTAAAGCATTATATTTTAATAAGATTACATGGAACCTGACAGAATTCACCCATTCACTCAAGTCCTTATTGTAATTAAAAAGAGCAGAGAATTTATATCAGGGTGTTTTTGTTTTTCAGATTTAAAACTTCCCAGAGCAGAGTAGGATTCAAATTAAAATGATTTATCTCTTTCATGTCATTAAAATTATATTTCACAGCTCATTAGATTTGTGAGAAATTATATTTAAGAAAAATAATACAAAGTTTTTCGAACAGTTGAAAAAAGTAGTTAATGTCCATAGTGGGTGGCTATGTCAGAGAGAGAGGAGGCTATAACATACTTTCCAAAGAAGCTGAAGTGTAAGGTTAAATATTTCAAATTTTATTAGGCACATGTAATATTGCAAGTGAAAATGCTTTCATTGTCCCTTGAAATAAAGTAAGAAAGTCTACAAAATTATTATTTATAACAGGGTAAATGTTATAAAATACTCATAATCATAATTTTTTGGCAAATTGTTTATACATCTGACATTTCTTGAACATGAAAATCTGTTATTTATTCATTTACTTAGATGCACTGTGTTCTTCAATGAAATGACAAGACAGAATTATACAGTTTTAAAAATAGTACTCATACACCCTAAATCATGCAGACATTTTGAACATCAGTGATAGTGTATGCTGGTACTGTCTCGTAGACTTGTATTAGAAAACAAAGGTGAGGCTTGCGATTGTTTATAACCCTAGTTTATCACAGGCCAATAGCCGTCAAAGTGAGAGTGAAATGATATGTGAAGGAAGAAGGCTTTATAATTCACAACTGAATAAATAACTTACTTAATATGTTATAATTGTGTTTAAAGTACGCTCAGTATAAAATTACAACACAGAAAATAACCTGACCTTAATGTCTTCATACATTAACTCTCCATGTGTGGCATTATATGGTAAATTCAGATTTATATTCCAAGTTTTGCAAAATCATCAGTCACATATCCTTTGTACAATCAAAAGCGAAAGAACTATTTTTTTTCATTTACAAAAATAATTTTGTATTAACACAGTAAATACATATGTATTCAACTTCCAGGATTTGGATGTAGGTCAAAAGGTATTCTCTTGAAAATTTATTCCCAGTGGGAATTCCACCGTACCTTTTTTAATAAGTCACACTTCATAGCTCTGCATTTCTGCATTTCCATTCATGTTTACTCTTATAAATTTTGAAACTACAGAATATATAGTTCAGAACTGTGGATTCTCACGGTTTTATGAGATTATACTATTGATTTATCATGTTTACTTATTGCTTAATGAGGTTTGTTATATAATCGTGCTTGGTAATTTTATGAGGAAATTATGATATGGAAAAGGGGGATTTCTGTCCAAGGCTTGAAATAAATCTTATAACATTAGTGACAAAAGTTAAATTATATTTCAAGTCACTATTGGGATAAAGGACAAGCAAACAAAAGGGACTCTGCTTATTAATATATTTTACCAGAGCTGATAGTCCATATTGGTTTCCTTCACTTTGAGATGTACATGAATTGGTGTGTAAATCAAAAAGGAATGTGACAATAAACTAGCAACATTATGATAAAGAAATGATACCAGCATAGAATGCTCAGTTACATGGAGAGGAGAGCAGGATTGCGGGGGGGTGATAGAATAAAATAAAATAAAATGTAATGTAAGTGACAAGCAGCACATTTCTTTGTCAGTGGTGGTATGTTGATCTCATTTATCTTTTGTCTGATTTGTGAAATTTCCTATGCTTTTTGAGAGAAAGTTTTTGTGATCCAAAGAAATTTGAAAGACAAAAAATGAAGCTATATTAAAAGATTTCTATTTCTATTTACAAGCAACATGTCATCAATGAAGTCTGTTGGCAAATATCATGTGTTTGTTTCATCAGAGTTCTTCAATAGGAGATATATAAAGAACCAGTAGGAGATATATAAAGACCTACATATATACATTTATATTAAAGCAATGCTTCATGAGATTACAGAGGCTAAGAAGCCACAAGATCTTCAATCAGAAAACCAGAGCTAATTCACTGTTACATCTAATTTCCAAAGATCTGAGTACCTACCAGAAGAGTTTATGAAATAAGTTCTGGCTCAAAAATTGTCAGGTTTAAGACCCAAGATTTGACTATTTCAAATTTTGTTCTGAGTTTAAAACCAGGAAAAGGTCAATGAGACAATTTTACCTTTTTGTTCTATTCAAGGTTTTAAATGATTTGTTGCGACTCACTCACGTTAGGATAATCTGTTTAACTCAGTCTACAAATTAAAATGCTAATGTCTAGCAGAAACACCCAGAATAGTCTTTTTTCAAATGTTTGCATGCCTGTCTGATTGGATAAAAATGACAGATCCAGTTAACTATCAGAAATTAATTTGTCATCTTAAAAACCACTGAAAAACTACTGGCCTTTTATTTAAAATATAAGGTAAAGCCCTTGAGAGGTTTTTTAATTTTTTTATCCTAAAATTTAAATATTCTGATTTAAAATTAGCAATTATTAAGTATTATGCAATGACATCAATACTACATATGTTACAGCATAAGGGAATTAGAAAGAAAACAAAATATTTGATAAAATATTCAAAAACATATTCATAAAAATACACATAATAAATTTATACCTCATTTTCAAGTGATCACATATACATGATTGTATTTATAATTCTACTATCCTTATCAATATGATATTTTTGTTTCAGCAAGTTCTTTTGATGGCCATCATTCTTTAATTGGTAGGGTGGCCCACAATTTTATGTTGTATAATCTGGGCTAGAGTTTTAGGTTGTACAGTCAAGTTGAGATAAAGACTATTCCAATTTTCTGAATGGTTTTTGTCATGAAGGGTGTTGGACTTTGTTGAACATATTTAACCCCTGATAGCAACTTGAAAAAGCAAGTCACATGATCAAACTAGGAATCAGGATGGGAACAGAAATAGGAACTTTGAATATGAACTTTCAAGTTACATGGAAAAGGAATTTAAATCAATGAGGGTTGAAAAATATTGATATACAACATAATCTTATTACTCTGACCATTTAGATCTAAAGGACATAGTGGATTAATACCACCCATTGCTATTGGGGATCTCATCATAGGCTGTTAGTTTCCTTAACAATAATATAATTTATACTACATATTTCTTTCATTATATTTTCCTGATAAACCTATTTTCAGACTGACATACAATAATATAGCCCTCCCTTGGATGACATTTATATTATTCCTATTCACCTAGTTTTTCAGCAGTAGTCATTATTTATCTACTGCTTTTCAAAGCTGTATCAAACCATTGACCTTCCATTTGACATACTTGTCTTGCATTTAATTGTTTTATTCTTTTGGAATCTATAATGGCATATTAATTTGGAACTCAATAACAGAATTCAGTTACATTACAAAATTAACTTGGAATCTAGAAAATGGCATATTGTATATTTCACTAATGTAGGAATATACCCTTCCCTTATTTGTATAGAATAATCATCGTCATTCTACAACTCTGGATATTTGCTACTTAAGAGTCAGATCTAGTCAACATCTACTTTGAAAATAAATGCAGGATTTGACTCAGTGGTTCCACTGCCTGCCTCACAAGTGAAAGGGACTGAGTCGGATCCCCAGTGCTAAAAAGAAAAAAAAAAGTAAATAAATGCAAATATTTGGTTTGTCACTAGATATATCATATGATACATCTTAGCATGCTAAAGAATTTTTTTCTTGGTGGGGGGTACCAGGGATTGCACTTGGATCCTTGTGCTTGCGAGGCAGGCCACCGAACAGCTAAGCTAAATCCCGGATCCTAAAAAGAAAATATTTAAAAAATACTATTGTATACCGTTAAAGAGGAATTCTTCATGCTTTTTTGTGTTTATGCATTAGCTTAAAATGAAGCATAAATCTGCATTTTCCAAACTATTTTTTTCAAGGATGTTTGTATAACAAATATTATGAGAACCTTCTGAAAATAAAAGAAAAAAATGGCACTATTAAAACTCAAGATGTTTCTCCAGTAATAAAATTTACTACATGTATAGGTATAAATTAATCCCCTTCACATTGACATATGAAAATTAGGTCTTGGAACTGGTGTAAAACTTCTCATATTTCGGATATCGATTTTATTGACATGATCAACTGTACTGTCTCTGAAAAAAAGTCTCTTATCTTTGGATGTTGCTGAAGAAATTTTGGGAAGGTAACTACTGAATTTTCATGTAGGGTTTAAATATGTCTTCTTTTTCATGGGGGTCTTACTGATTATGCCCAAAGTAGGCTGTGAGCAGGGAAGGCTTAAAGAATTAGCCACGCATTGTTTTGTTTTGAGAAGCAAGTCCAGCTGAAGCTTACATGCTGAGGTCAGTGTGATTCGCACTCAAATTCTCCTCTCAGAGTTTGAACTTTCTTTACTAATAAGACAAGGTTCATTATTAAACACAACCTATATTTTGTCTGTTCTGTTCCTAATTCAAGAATACTTTGCATTTTCCTTCACAAACCATAGCTGCATCAATAAAGTGTCCATAGCAACTAAACATCCTTTCATGAAGTCCCTTTAACTCAATCTATGATGTCGCCAATAAATATGGACAGCTCTGGGTGTTCAGGGCCTTTACTTGTTCAGCCTTGCTTGAACAAGCATTGGCCATCCTGGCTCCCCATTTCTTTTGTGATCGCCAGGCCGACTCCATCTTGTGCCTCACTGCCGCTTTGTACTGGTGCTAGAACAAAGTGTTTGCACTTGAACAAGGCACCCAAAATATTCACATCCTGCAGGATGTCTTGTAGCTCGCCTAGTGTGTGTGACATCTGGCACGGTTCTGCTTCTGTAAGATTCTGCTTGCTATCCCTGAGCCCTCCCCAACCCAAAGCATGGTTTAAAAAGAGAAATCAAACTGCTTCCCATTGCTGAGGAAACTTTTGGGTGCTCGGCCGCTGGCTATCATAAAATGGCTTGAATCTGGCACAGAGTGCATTGAATTTCTATTGTTCACACTCTGTCATCTTTAACATTCTCTATTTAATTCTGTTTTTGAGTTTTTCTTTTAACCTTGCTTTGTAACACTGAGCAGACCAGAACCCACAGCTAGGGTCTCTGATACTTCTTCATATACCTTGAAAGATAATTGCATATTTGAAATACTGAAAAAAGCTATTGTATGTTTTAGCCTGAAACCATGGCGAAGGCTATATTGTTCATATTATAACTCATTAGTACTTGTTTCCCAGAAGTTAAATATAATGCCATATACAAGATAGTTCATTGTAGTTTTTAGAATAAATGCTAGGAAAATGAAGAAATTGACACTGCATTTATATATCCGATATTATTTTGTGAGGCACACTATAACTTTAGTTTTCCCATTTCTAAGATGTTGATAATAATAATAATAATTTACTTTAGAAATGTCCATAACCTAGGCCATAATTTTCTTTCATTATCTTTTTTATTACTTATGGATATAAATTAGGAAATAGTGGTAAACTTAAATATCCTGCCCATAGCAAAAAGAAGACATGTATAAATATTTTTAAGTAAGACATTACTAATTATTAAATATCTAAAAGTCTTTGCATAAGCCTTGTTTCATTCAATTATCTGTTTAAAATGTTTATTAGTTTAAAGTATTGTAATTTATATGAGAAACATAAAGTTCTATATATGAATGAATCAACACTGATGTTTTTATATATGAATACATTGTGTAATATGTAAATCAAATTAAACATATCTATAGCTTCCTATATTTATTTCTTTATAAAAAGAAACTTTTCAGGGGCTGGGATTTAGCAGTTCAGTGGCCTGCCTTGCAAGTGCCAGGACTGGGTTTCTCTCCGCGGTACCAAAAAAAAAAAAAAAAAAACAAAAAACATTAACTCTTTTTGTTCAGTGGCCTGCCTTGCAAGTGCAAGGACTGGAGTTCAATCCCCGGTACCAAAAAAAAAAAACAAAAACCAAAAAACTTTTCAACTCTTTTCAACTCTTTTCTTATTGCATGTTTTTTATTCATTTATTTTTTTTGGCTTGCACTTGCAAGGCAGGCCACCACACTGCTGAGCTAAATCCCCAGCCCTCTTCTTGCATTTTGAATTACAGTCATGCATAGTCACTTTACTGTACAATAGGGCACGAAGCTCCTTGCCCCTCCCCACCTATAAACTAGAACACATGGATTTCTTTTCAAGTTCGGTGCATTCTATCAATAACTATTTTTCACTAATTTTTTTGCAAAATTAGTTGTCTCTAGCATATAATTTCAGTTTAAGCATCTTAGCATTGAATTTTTGTTTTAAGGCACAAGGTCATGTAAAACTAATCCTTCAATAATTCTAAATTTAATGAATAAATAAAAAGTTTATATAAAAAAGGATAGTAGCTATTTCATAGGATATAAATTTTTATGAATTTCAATAGTACTTAGGAAATATTTGAGTGAAAACCTAAAAAGGTAAATAACATTCAAATAGTATAATTCAAGTGTTAAAGAGGAAGAAAATGGTCAAAGGTTAAGTGGGAAGGGGAGGGGAAAGGAAATAAGGGAAAAGAAACTATATGAAAAAATGGAAAATAAGGAAACAAAGTCTTTGTAAATAGGGAAGAGTGAAGGGGGTGAAGGGAGGGCAGGGGTTTTGGGTAAAAACAAGAACCAAGATATAGCATGTAAAGGTACACGATCCTAATGATAAGTGTAACTGTATTGTTCGCTTTGAATGTACCACTATACTTAATGGAAAAAAGAAAAATATTAAATATTAATTTTAAATTATTATGTTTTTTGTAATTGGTAAGAGTATGGACACAGGAGCTAAATTGCCTAGTAGTACTTCCTTAAGCATTCTTGTATTATTTTTAAAAAATAGGATCACATCATATATGTGTATATATATATTATCTATTTAATAGATAATATATAAATGTTTTAAAGTCCTTAATACTTTTAGGTTTTTCTGTCTAAAACTATACATATATTCTGAAATTATTAAAAATAAAATTAAGACAATTTTATCCTAATCCACCTAACTTGTTATATACAGAAAACAGTAGTGTTATATTGAAGGTTAAATTAGGATACAAATTTCTGAATTGCACTGAGGCTTTCTTATCTCAGAGATTGTAATGATTAAGAGACTCCACAAAACCTTTTAGTTCAAAGAGCAAAAATGGTACTGATTGGATGAGAAGGTAAAATTTCAATGAATTTTTGGCCTTAAGAATTAGAAAAAAAAAATTAGCTCTGCAAGTGAACACAACAAGCAATCCAACAGCATTATTTGTGTGAAGCAGTTTGTAGAATCTGTCTCAGTTGTCGCCGGAATGAATGGTCAAGGCTCAGCAAAATCAGAGTTATAGTTTAGCCCCAGGGTCAGTGGCCACATGTTCAGAGCAATACCTTTGGCTTAAAGGTGATTCAAATCCCCAAAGCACTCAGCAGTATTATCTGTCCCAAATTACCAAGCTTGATCTTTTATTATCTTTTGAAATAAGATAGATTACTTCCCCCTTATCAGATAAAAAAAAATTTAAAAAGGAAAAAAATACATATAATAGTACAAATGTATATTCATGTATATGTAGAATTTTTCTATATGGAAGCTATAAATATTTTTTGTTGGTTAAATAGTTGTCTTTAAGAGTATTGCATTTGCTTATTCTTATTTGTTAATCTTTAAGTTGAGGCTTTACTGCATGAAAATCTGCTCCATTTCAGCTAAAAAGAGCCTTAGGGGCTATTTAATTTACCTTAAAAGTTAAAAAAAATTCTCCATTGTAAAATCTCTGGGATTTATAAAGCTTATCAACAAATACCAATTGGGCAATTATATAGTATATAAAATAGGCATTAATAATTCATATTTACTATATCTCAATTCCCTATTATTACAAAATCTCAGCATTTAGGAACAGATTTTTTTTTAAATATTCACCGATCATGAAATTCCAAAATTATTACCATTATAATTAGTGATTCTGTGGCCACCTTTGTAGAACTATCATCTAAAATATAACAGGGATGAATGCATCTTTCTAAATGTGGATACTGAAATCCTATTTTACGTGTCACTGAAATGAACTCACAAAATCTTATTTATATATTACATAACTTAAATGAAGACCATTCACTTACAACAATGCAGAAGTTAATCTACCCTGGAATATTTATATTCATCAAACATTGTATTAAACACTAAGCATCTAAGTTTTTCTACTGAATTTCAAAAAACTTTAAAGTAGCCCATGATCTCCTCTCCCCTTGTACTATATCTTGTAAAATCCTCTTCCATTGAGATTTGGGGTAGGACCAGTAAAAATGACAAAATAGAGTTTGTTATCTATATTAATAAATATCCCTATAATTAATATATCCACTTCTTTTTCTAGTTATTATTTCCTAAGGAATACAAAGCAATGATTAATTGCAAATTATTTTCTTTGTACTAAGTCTTAGTAGTCTAGAGATTTCAAGTATATGGAAATTCTATGTAATTTATATGCAAATACTACACCATTTTATATACAAAATGAGCATTCATGTTTTGTGAAATCTCTGAGTCTCTATTTCCCATTCAAAAGACATTGATCAGCAGAACAGATCAAGAAACAAACCCCCAAAATATGCAGTATATAAAGGTGTAGGGAAGGTGGGATGGGTAGGGGAAGAGTAAAAAGGGAAAAGAAAAAAATGTGAGAGAATGAAAAGATGAAAATAAAGTGTTTGTAGATGGGGAGGGGAGGAGGGGGTGAAGGGAGGGCAGGGACAAGGGGAAAAAATGAGAATCAAGTCTTGTCATGTAGAGGTACAAGATCCCAACAATGAATATAACTGCACTGTATCCCTAAAATGTACCAATAAACCCAATTAAAGCTGAAAAAAAAGAAAAGAAAAAAATACAAAAAAAAATGAAATACATATTTAATACAAAGATGCTCAGAATAAAAATTAAAAAATGGAAAATAATGCTCCATACAACTAGAACCCAGAAAAAAGCAAAGGAGGCTCTCCTAATTTCAGACTAAATGATTTCAAGCAAAGATGATTAGAAGAGGTAAAGAAGGTCACCACCATATTTTTCTTAATGGAACAATTCAACAGGAAGCGTTAACAATTACAAATGTCAATACAGCAAATATCGTTGCACTCACCTTCATTTAACAAACACCAATCGATATGAAAAAGCAAATAAACATCAAACAATTGTAATAGGGGATCTCAATACCCCACTGTCAACAGTGGACAGATCAGCAACACAGAAAGTCAACAATGAAATATTGGAGTTGAAACAAACTTTCAAATAAATGGATTTAATAGTTATCTACAGTGTTCCATCCAAACCAAAGAGTACACCTTCTTCTCAGGAGCACATGGGACGTTCACCCAAAGAGACCACATAGTACTTCATAGAGGAAATTTAAGTAAATTCAAAAGAACTGAACTTATCCCATGCATATTATTTTTGGGCAATCTTGGAAACAGTTCCATTTGGATAATAAAGGGCAATTGTTTTCACTCCCTTAATTATGTTTGATATATGGCAAAAATTATGAGCTAGTTTTTGGTTCTTTCCTATAAACAATGGATTCTCCAATTCTCTGACACCAAAAAGGTGTCATATGATTCTGTACCATTCTTCTATTAACTAATTTCAGATACCATACTCTCAGTCACTTAGTAGATAAATCATACAAAACTGCTCATACTTTATGTTCCAGCTATAAGTGGAGTCCTCAGTAAGTCCACACTTCTTTAACTTTCATTAGTAGTTTAGGAATAACAGCAACCCACCTCAGATTTTATAGTTTTTTTTAGAAAGACCAAATAAATTACAAGAAAGTACTTTAATTATGATTGCAGTTTTATTACAAGATAGCAAATGAACAGACAGAATAAGTAGCATAAAAGGACAATGTCCCAAAAAAGGTTCTGAGCACAAAAGACTCTGTCTCTGGAGGTGTGGTGTGCCACAGTGCTACTAAGTGAATGTTTTTATAAACATTCCAATGTTGTCATTTTGTGCTATTGGTCAATTTTTCAACAACTAAGCATGATTCACAACTACTTGTTTTAGGAACCTTAACAGCATCTTTCTTCCCCTTTTACCTTATTCAGATTACTTAAGGCAGGTAGCACTCACACCTTTAATCCTAGTGCCCTTGAGCATTGTATCATGAATCAGTTCCAATATCGCTCTTTCTGGATTAAGCCATATCTGCAAAAGCCTATGAATACAGCTAGACACAAACCATAACACTGCCTATGGATAACTGAATTCACTCTCTCCACTCACTCACCCCTCATCACAGGTAGGATGGCAAGGTTGAAATCTCTAACTCTGTACCCATGTGGTCGGCTTTTCTGGGGAACAGTCCTCTTTCATTATCAATCCTATCATTTCCAAAGAAGAATGAGTATAGAAAATGAGTATAGAAAAGATACCACCATTTCAAGGGCTTTTAGAGACTGTGTGCCAGAAACTAAGTGTAAAATAGGAAAGCAGATATCCTGTTGGATGAGGCAATAATCCTGGCTAACACTTAGATTTCAGCCTGAATGTAATTTTGAGTGGAGAAAAATGTCCAGATTATTGACCAAGGAAACTCCAGTCACGAACACCCTGAGTGAGAAGCCTCTGTTTGTGATCAGTTTTTAGACAGCATTATAAAACTAATTTACTTACCTTTTTGAAACTTGTGTTAAGACAGAAATGAATATCTTAGCACAAAACGAATAGTATAATTTCAGAATATAAGTGCTTTGAATATATATTACTATACTATTTAGTGTTATTACCATTTCTTAATATTCTATATCAATATAGGTGCAGTGTAAGTTGTGTTACTGGTGACAATGAGAAGATAGAGGATTCTAGAATGATGCCAAAACAGCACAGTTCTGAAATACGAAGGAAGCCAACCCACTGAGAGAATACCTAAGAGATGTAGGGAAGTGTGGAATGCACCGTCGGTATTGTAATGCACTCTTTTTGATAAGGAATCTGGACAGAAAGGCAGAGTCAAAGAAGGAAAGGTCACGACCATCGCGTATCTCTACATCATGCACTCTTTCAACACTAAAGGAGCTCATCTTTCTAGTTTTCAAACAATGTTTACTTTCAGAGGTAATTTGATACCTTTTTCAGTGTATCAAACCATGCTGATGTGTTTTTTTAGTTATCCTTCACTCACTGTTTATATATTCTATTTTCACATAATGCTTCACTTAATTGCTATATTCACTTTGCACTGAATGGTAAGGGAACTCCAACGTTCTATATGCTATTAACAGTCACATTTATTGTATGTAATATAGCCAAATTTGTGTGTATATTATAAAAATAACACAGTTATCCTGGATGTAAAAACCAATATAGGATTGACATTCTATTATATTTGCTAATTATAAAACTTCTCTTCTGGGTCGGGGATTTAGCTCAGTGGTGCTATCAACTGCCTCGCAAGCACAAGATCCCTAGTTTGATCTCCGGTACCAAAACAAAACCAACCAACCAACCAAACAAACAAAGACTTCTCTTCTTACTAACATTCTCTTATTCCTCAAATAAAGTATAAATTGAGGCCATTGCATACTTTTCTGTCAAAACAAAACATATGTACAATACTAAAAATTTTCTGTAAAAGAAAATACTCTGAGTTCTACATGTAAGGAAAATGGAAACGTGAAGGGAAAATAATGATTCTTTTCCCCTGTAATATTTATCAGAGGAGAAAGTTGAAATGCAAAACTAAAGAAAGGTACATTAAAAGTAACTTGTTAAGCAACCGCAAATGATGTATTGGTATTTTAACAACAACAACAACAACAACAACAACAACAAAAACATTAACTTTAAAATGTTGCATAGTAGTGATTTCTATAGCTCAACATTATGTACCAAATATTATTCAGTTATGATATGCCTTGATAGATATACTTAAAGGCCATCTTATTTACAATAGATTATTTTCTTCCTGCAGATAACTGAGTTTACATTCATTTTAACATTTTTGCTCCAGGATGTTTTATATTCAGTTCTTTCTTGAAATTTAGATCTGCGATGCCGGTTCCGCATACCAATTTCTGCCTAGGAAAACAATGAAAAGAATCAGATTGTAACTTTTAGTGGTGTAGCAGGTTCAATCATCAGGGGCCCAATTTTCTTTCCTGGCTAGGCCAACTTCTATTACTCCTGATACGAAAGAAAACAATTCAATGCCTTTGGAATGAGCAGCGGAAAGTAGCAGGCTGACACTTAATGTGCAAGACCAATTCATAAGCCATTTTACACACATTCCATTCCCTTTTATCAGACATAAAGTGCACTTGGTTATTTACTTTCCAGAAGAAGATAAAATGTTTGGTCAGCTTTTTGATGCCCAGGGAAATTCGTACATTATTCCTGCTGAATCTTATATGCTTTCCAAATAAATATTAAATAAATATATATGTATATATAATTTAGAGCATTTAATAAATCATCTAAATACTCTATGAAAATCTTTTTGCATTTATTTTTAAAATGTTTAATTATTTCTTTTCACATATGGAGTATATTCATGGGGCAAAAATAGTCATAATTGTTCTTCTTATTTAAGGAAAACAAGTATTAAGGTAAATAATAATTATTTCTGTGGGTTTTTTAAAGTATGACAATTTATATTTTGTTTTTAAACGAGTAATGTAGAATAATGAGGTGCAAGTAAAAATAATTTCAAAATTATACAAATGGAGATTCATGGATATTTTTGTTTTTTCTTGATATATATTAAAAAATAAATGTAAAACTAAAATCTAAACATCTAAAATGAGTGACATCATTTGTAAATTTGAAAGCAATGTATATATTTTCCCAAGTACACATGTTCCTTTGATATAAATTTTCACTATGACTCAAGATTTTCTCCTAACCATTGAATAGGATAATGGTACATTTTATCATTAATAACAAGAGATAATTTATAATAAAATGGAACAGTAAAATAAAAGCACAAACAAAATTTTATCATATTAATTTACTGAAAGACAGTGTAGATTTACAGTTTTGGTTCCTTATTAATTTGGTACTGATTCTTGCTCTTTGTCAGTTAGTCTTTATACTTTTTAAAATTATGATTTGTGTGGGTAAGGGATTTAGCTCAGTGGTGCTGCTGCTTGCCTCACAAGTGCAAGATCCTGAGTTCGATCATTGGTGCCAAAAATAAAAATAAAAATAAAAATAAAATTATGATTTGTGTAAAATTTTAATTCATTTGAGAATTATTTTTGGTGAGTGCTGTACAAAGGATTACACGTACTTTAAGTAAAATTGATTTCTAACAATATATAAAATATGTGCATTATTTATATATTGCTATGAAATACGCTAAGCTTCATGTATATAAATATTAAAGGATCATACACTCAGCTATGGAAAATCCTTGTCACATGATCAATATAAATTCTTTATGCATATGAATAAACACCTATGCTAGTATTTTAACTCTACGTAGTCGTCAATTTTTCTAATATTCTTTAGTAATATCTGTTTTATTAAAGTTTACCACTGAATAAAAATAGAGAATAAATTAGAAATAAAATGGATACATTTTGAATGAGTAACAAAAATTCTATACTTCTTTATAGAATAACTTAACAAATAATAAGATAAGGCTGAGGATTTAGCTCAGCGGTTCAGTGGCCTGCCTTGCAAGCACAAGGACCCAAGTTCAATCCCCAGTACCAAAAAAAAAAAAAAAAAAAAAAAAAAATTCATAGAGAATTTTTGTCACATAATCTTTCTATCAAAATTCCAAGTAATTTTTATTTCAGGAATTTATCTTTTTGAAAATTAACATGGAGAATGAAGAAAAATATTAAAAATAAATTGGTATTCTCTTTCAACAAACAACCCTGTGCAACATCAGAGAAATGAATTTTCATCCCATAATACAACTTTAGTTTTCTTACTATATAGCAATATTACTTTAATGATTTTCACCTAATATATATATGCATATTTTCATAATTTTAATGCTATGACATCTTTTTACCTTTGAATGCTTGACTACTATATATCAAGTTCTATTAGTTATAATATTTTTTCATTTGATTATCATGGAAATCTTAATTGTTCATTTAAGTAATATCTTTCTTGTTTATTTCATAGAAACATAAGGAAGTTGTCTGTTCCAGTTAAACTAAATGTTTTTTGGTTTTCATTAAAAAAATACATCAATTTCATATATGAACATGACCAAGATTTTATTTTTTTACTTCTTTAATTTGGTGATATATATTAATATATATTCTTATTGTAATATATCATTTATTCTCAGAACACAATCCACCCAGCTTTATTAAGGGCCTTATTTTCTGAAAGAAGAAAGTGTATATATTTATGAATATTTTATTAAAATTTTTCACATCTATTTTTCCATATATTTGAAATAAGTATCAATATCTTATTGTTGACCCCATGTAACCTCAACTGACCCTTATTTTTGGAAATAATACATTCAAATTTATGTTCTTATATTACTTAAGTTTGGCAATCACGAAATCACCTTGAGACGGAAACTTTCACTAACCTGTTCATTGCATAATGTGACAGGAATATGGACAAGGAAAAGTATCTTTACTCTTGAGAATTTCAGAATGTAGAAGCACCTCAATACTATGACATTTGTATCAGGTCTGTATCCTCTGCCCCATTCATTATGAGATGGCACTGGGCAGTCCCCAGTTGCCCATCACCTGGTGTGAGAAGGTGCCTACACAGTTGGGACAACTTCATAAGTCTTAAATTGGTTTCCTAGTAAGGCAGATTTTATGGGAAGAACCACCATATTTTTTTCCAGCCTTCTTTTCAAATAGTCACCTGCCTTCCCTCAACTCCTTTTTTTGGCTTACTTGTCCTTTTGTGTGGCCAACAGCTGTACTTTTCTCTGGTCACGTGTTCATCCTATAGTTTTTGTATTTTTTGATATCCATATTTCATTTTGCTTCATCACAATGATATTTCTATTTTTCTCAAAACATTTTTAAGACTTACTGACTTTCATATAAGTAATAGCACATTTTCTCTGTGTGTTTTTTAAAACATGATTATGTATAACTGATTCCTATTTATGGGGAAATAGAAAATTGTCTACATTTCATAAAATTTAAATTAAATGTATACTTCAAATCATGAAATTATACATTTTAATGGAAAGCATGTGCTATTTTGTTGCAGGTAGATATTTTGTAATGTTTAAATCAGTTTAAACATATCTATCTCTTCAAACATTGATTCTTTATGGTGAAAACTTTGAAAATCCTGTCTTTTAATTACTTTTAAATAAATGTTGTCCTATTTGTGAATTCAGAATTGATCCAACTTTGTTTTACACCTTTTCTTTAATGAAATTGTTTCGTCTGCATTTTTACAGCTATGTTTGTTTTTTTAAAGGCTACAAAATAATGATCTTTCTATTTTTGTGCAGTACTTTCTATCTTTGACCATGTGAGATATTTCTAACATAGACATTAAGGTGACAATTTCTGCAAAGGAGATTTATTAACAACAAGATTCAAGGGAAAGGATCAGAGCATCGAAGAATGAAAAATTACAGTAAGGACATACATAATGACAGACAGACATACATAATGACAGACAGACATACATAATGACCTCCCTTTCACTCTGATCTCATGGACAGCTCTGCAGCATAAATTTTACCTTTGAAATATCCCAACTAGGTAAAGGAGCTAGAATGTTTGATTTTGGACCAACCTCTCCTTGGTTTAGACTACTATAAAAGGAAAACAATTGAGAGAAGAAATCATATAGACCCAAGAGCCTCTAAGTGTGATTAAACTTCTGGAACACATTTGGACTTAAATCTTTCTTAGCAGAAATAGAGGCACTAATTCAGACACACACCACAGTTAGAGATCAGAAAGTTTCCAGGAACTTTACAAAAGGTTGAGAAGGTGTTCAGAGAACATCTTATGAACCATTATAAAACCTCTTTGCAGGGGGGCTTGGGATTTAGTTCAGTGGTTCCGGTGCCTACCTCGCAAGCACAAGGTCCCAAGTTCAATCCCCAGTACCAAAGCAAAGAAAACAAACAAACAAACAAACAAAAAAACTCTTTGCAGGAAGACAAAGTACTCAATGGATATATATTCATCAAAATGCAGATTCTTAGGAATCAATTTCAATAAATGTATTTTAATACACAAAGATGCACAAACACACACATACAGAGGTAGATGATTATTTTTACTAAGCTACTTTCTCTGAGTATGAGGTAAGCCTATGAAATGATTTGCAAAAACATAATAATAATCTACATGCATGTACTTATTTTATTTCAGTAATTATTTAACTCAAAATAATGTGGAGAACAATCTCTGGTAATTGCTTTTATCATTTATGGCCCAATTTCAGGAAAGTATCTTTCCTTAGTGATAGTCAGTTATTATAGATAAAATTATTCAGAAAATTTGTGTCATATATCATTTAGATTAAAGAATCATTGCATCTCTGGTTTTCAGATTTTATTTGGTGAAGAATCCTTTTTCCATAAAACTTCCTGATGGTCATTGTAACTGGCACTTCTATGTGAGTTCTCATGTACAAGAATTTGTCTCAATGTCTCACTTGTTTGAGCCCGTGTGCAGAAGCAAAGCCAAGTCATATGTGTAACTTTTTTTTCTCAGTTACTACTATCACATTATTTAATGATTTGTACAAGAGGTCTGCTGGTCCCTTTCAATTAAATTTGTTCTCAGAACCATTACATTTCTCACTGAGTCTCATTTAGAGCACAAGCAAGTCAGCTGATTTTTGCTTCTGTTGCTTATGTGTTCTTGCATGTTTCTTCCAAAAGTTCACTCATTTCTTCTTCAACTCAGTGAACCTTTAAATTTGCAGATTCAATGCATTTATATTTTTCACTTGCCAGTTGTCCTACGTCAGGTTGATGAGCTTCAATAATTGCACCTACTTGTTTTTAAAGGCATCATCCATGCTATGAAGCTTTTCAAATGTATCCTTTTGTAGTCCAATACTTTTGTCCCTTTCTTCTTTAAATTTTCTTTCCTTGTTTTCAAATTTTTCTTTTACTTCTGCTGTGTTTCTAGATGGCGTAGAAGTTCTCCTTTATCATGCCATTTCTGATTAAGTGTACTGTAAGTTTTCTTATTTCTTCAAATTCTACTTCCTTTTTTTAACTGTTCTTTAAAAATTTCCTTTTTTTCACCTGCCTTTCTAGTTTTTCTATTATATTACCCAGTTGCAAAGATTTTTCATAGAGTTGTTGTTGAGCACATTTTTCTATCTCAGTGATCTTTTCTGGTGAAATTTTTATTTGTTCATCTTTTTCTTGTAGACAATCCTTTTTTTATTCTAATGGTTCTATTTTGGTCTTCTATAATTTTGCACTTTAGTCTCAATACATCAATCTCACTTTCATGCATTTTTCTCAGAGATTCATTATCTCTACTTAAAATTTCTTCAATTAAAATTTCAAGAGTGTTAATTTGATTCTGTACATGTGCTGCTTGTTCCTGTTTCAATTTGTAAAATTCTGCTAGTTTTGTTTTTTGTTCCATTGTCATACCGGTTAGATATTTAATTAAAGAAGAAGATTCATTTTCCTTTCTTTGAGCCCAAATAAGAGCACACTTGCTTTTGGCTAACTCAGTTGCAACCTTTTTAAAACCTTCTTTATCATCTTTAAATCTTCTGGCTTCAACTGTTCAAGCAATACGGAATTCATGTTCTAAATCCAAATATTGATGGTTTACTACATGAATGTTTTCTTGGTATTCTTTTACTTCTTGTTCATGCTTTCTCTTTGCTTTGGCTCTTTCCTTAGCTAAGGCATCCTGGAACTCAACATCACTAAAAGGCTCCCTTGTTTCAAGTTCTTTCTTGTGCTCCTGTTCTTTCAATGCCAGCAGTTCATGAAGTTATAGCACTTGCTCCTTTTCTTGGTTAAGAGAAATTCAAAGTAAGTTTATTTCTCTGTCAACAGCTGCAACTTTGAGTTCTGCCTCTTGGAGAAGTCTCATCTGTACTGTTTGCTGCTGCCCTTTTTGTCTCTCCATTTTTCCTTATGCTTTTTCCAGGGTTCTGAAGTGTTTAATTTGATCCTTTTGTTGATCTCTTGCTTTCATTAATTCAATAGTTAATTTTTAAATTTAACTTTGAAGTTTGTGAACCATAACTTCAAGTTGTACCTTAGAATTTCTCTCCTTAACTATAACCTCCTTTAGTCTATCTGTGGTAAGAAGATCCAGGCTATGAATATCTTTTTTTTTTTTTTCACTTGCTTGTTTATGTAGTTCATCAATGTAACCCATAAGGTTCTTTTCAGCTTGTTCAGCTTTCTACCTCATTTCTTTCTTTCGATCTAGCTGTTCAACTAGGGACCTGTAAATGTTGCCTTCTGAGCCACTTTTGTCTACTTTAATTTATTCGGCCTCTTGGTCATCTAATTCTTATAATGTATTACAATTTGCTAAAGATGACCTTATGTATAAGTCCTTAAAGTAATGTTGTTTCATTTTACAGCTGAAACTTCCAAAAGCACTGTTGTTTGTATTGGGTGCTTAATACTTTGGATAGTTCTGGCATAAAATGGAATTTTTGATCTTCTAGGAACTTTTCTGTTGCATTCTTTTCTGTTGCATTCTTTTCTGTTTCCATAGTCTCATTCAGAAGTTATTTCTGTATCTCTTTTGGTCTGAGGTCTTTCTCAGGATCATAATCTATTAAAGAATTAGTAGTTTCATTGAGAAGCTACAAAATTTGACCATCTAATTTCTGAAGTTTCATCTCATTCTGAAAATCACTTTCATGATTAATTTTTTCTGGCTCAGAAGGTGAACATACAGATAAAAATTATGTCAAAACAGCATCTACTAGGGTATTTGGAAACTGTTCCAAGGAAGGTAACTCTCCCCCACCACAGTAAGTTTATTGGTACATTTAAAGAGAATGGCACAGTTAGATTCATCATTGGGGACTTCTACCTTTACATGGTGTGTCTTGGTTCTTATCTTTTTCCCCCATACCCCTGCCCTCCTTTCACCTCCTTCACTCTTTCCTACTTACAAAGACTTTGTTTCCATGTTTTTCTTCTATCGTATGGTAACTCTTTTTCTTTTTTTCTTTCTTTTTTTTTTTTTTGGCACTGGGGATTGAACTCGGGTCCTTGCCCTTGCAAGGCAGGCCACCGAACCACTGAGCTAAATCCCCAGCCCCTATATGATAGCTCTTTGATGAGTGGAATCACCACGGGTACATTATCAATGATCTCATTGTTCGATTATATTTAAGGGAGAGTCAGAAGAAGCTAAATTATCCAACAGGCCTTCTAAGCACTGAAGGAGTGGTAAATTTATATCTATCAAATTTACTGGCTCACCAAATATGTTCTTGGAATCTAGAATTCTAAACTGTGGCCAAGTTTGGAGAATAATTTCTCTGCATCCTGGCGCATGGCAGAAAGGACTACCTTCTCCAAACTTCTCCAAAATAAGATTGGTCAAGAAGTGCAATCCTACCATACACTGAAGTAAGTGATGGGCACTGTCTATGCAATTACTATGTAGGTCAATATATCTAAATTTATACTTAAGACTATGAAAGGGCATCAACCCACTAAGATCACTTTTGTGGTTATAAAACAAATTCAGTCTAGTCAGATTAACTAGTGTGTCAAGGTCTTCTAGTCTTGCAATCAAATTGCACGGCAAATTTAAAGTGCATATTTTCGCCACTGTGCTTAGTCCTTCAATTTGACTTATTTGATTAGATGATAGATATAAATGTAGTAAATTCCAAATATGACCATTTGCTTTAATCTTGGACACGTTATTGCAATGAAGATTGATGGCATGAAGGGTCAAATGTAAAGACAACTCTGATATGCTCTGCAAGCCTTTGTCCATGAAACACATCCCTGCAGCTGCTGTCTCCACCCTCATTTCCTATTTCCCCCTCCACTGTCGCCTCCATGGTACCTAAGACAGGGAGCGGAATGTGAACCCACATACAGCACTGGGCAAGACAGCCTGGAACTCGGCTGCCAAGAGCGCAGAAGTCCACAGCAGGGTCGGGGCAAGGATCTCCCTCCAGCGGATGGTGGCTACTTTCTAGTGTGGCAAAGCAGTAAGCCTCATATGCGTAACTTTTAGAGGAACAACTGAACTTTCTGTCATAGCTGTTATGGTTTAGATCAAGAGGTCTCCCCAAAGCCTCACGTGATTGCAGGTGGGTCCTTTGGAATGTGACTGCATTATGGAGATGATATATCGCATGCATGGTTGGGAGGTAGGATCTGGTGGATGATGTGGGTCTCTGGGAAGTTACTAGAAATGCACATCCCTTCTCTTCCCTTCCTCCTTCTCCTCCTTCTCTGTCTGTTTCTGTCACTGTTTCTGACTCTGTGTCTCTCTCTGTTTCCATCTCTCTCCCTCCCTCCTTCGGGTCACCATGAAATGAGAGTGTTCCTTCACCCAGGGCATCTATGATGTCTTTCTACCTTGTAGTAGGGTGAGTGTGGAATGAACACTCTTAAAAACTGTGAGCTAGAGTAAATCTGTCCTCCACATCGTTGATGCAATTTGTTTTCTCACTAAAATGAAAGTGACTAAGACAACAGACACTACAAAACTTCACATTTCAATGAACAAAATTCCAAAATTTCAGTTTCTTTGATTTATGCCAAAATTGATATTTTTCTGATTTTTAAATTACTATTCCTTTTCCATTATGAAATTTCATGTTATTGAGATTTAAATTTATATTTTTTATGGTTGATAATATTGCCTACCTTTTCATGTGTTGCTTGGTCATTTACATATCTTTGCAAAATGTTTAATTGAATCCTTTTGGTGAATTATACTTGGGTTGTTTACATTTTTTTGCTGTTAAGAGTTGAGTTGCAAGAGATTTTACTAGATATGAGTATGACGATAAAATTTATAAACTTTTTGTTTTATTTTTTTTTTACTTTCATAATGGAATACAGTACTGTGATTCAAAAATGTTTAAATTCAATCTATTTGTAAGTTTTAGTGTATTTCTAACATACAGTTCCTTTTGTATTTAACTGCTTGTGTCCTCTATCCACATGGTCACTACTAATGTTGGGCAAATATGATTTAACTACTGATTGACCCAGATACACATACTTTGATCTGCATTATACACAGTTTTTGAGACTCTTAAAGTATATCAGTCTTTTTTATTCTGGTGCTGAAGCTTGAACCTAGGGCCTTTGCACTGAACTACATACATTTTAAATTTTGAGACAGGATCTTTATAAATTGCTAAATTGCCCGGGCTGAGCTCAAAACTGACATCTTTCCTCATTCTGCTGAAGTGCTGGGATTACAGGTTTGTGCCATCATGCCTGGCTCAATATCAAGCAATTTTAATGATTGTACCAAATATGTTGAATAAAAACTACAGTCCTGTAGGGATTCACATATCCTCTCACAGAGAAAGTCTGTAGTTAGGGGAATCATATTCACATGACCAGATGATCAAGGACACAAGACACAGTTGTCATTATTCAAGCCATACATAGGCTGCAGGGACCCTGGAGCCCACTTATACCCCTCAGCTTCTTTTAGTAAAGATGTTTGGTACTAAATTAAATTCCCTAGGCAATTCTTATTCCTTATTTTTCAAAGCTAAGTCAATTGAGGTTTCTTCCCATGCATTAAATGAGCCTAAATAATACATAGCTAATTTGAGCTACATAGAGCATTAAAATGGAAAGTGATGCTTAATCAACCGAATTACTACTGCTTTGATTTTATTTCTCCTGTAAGTTAAATAATTAGACTCACTTCCTTGTCTTTTCAAACAGCTTCACTCCCTCGTCACTGTAAGTTGCATTTGTTCAATGTTACACTTTGTGTAAAATCTATCTTCTGTTGATGGGTTAACCTAAAGTGTGGCTCATTCCAAGTGCTCATCTCTCTTCTCCTTTCCCTCAGTTACTTTTGTCTATATTTAATTGTATAAATGTGCATATTTCCATAAATGTTAACTTAATTTAGGTATATAACAACCTATGAAAAGTAGCTCCAAAAGTCAGAGTATTTAATTGTTATTCATGCTCAGAAACACAGAAGCATGTGTAACACAAGAGAATAATCGCAAGCAGAATTTATCCTGTCTTTTTCCTCAGATCGGTCTTGCCTCATTTTCCTTCCCTTTGCATATTTTCCATTCTCACAGCCTGGTTCCTACAGACTTGCTGTTCATTAGGGTCTCTGCAGCTACCCGGACTATGTAGATAGGCCCCAGAGTTTGTTACACACTCTCTCTCCCTTGCATTTCCTTTGGCACATGATTAATGGGTTAACTGGGTTCTCTGCTTCAGATTACTCCTGAGGCTGCAGACTGGAGGTGAGTCAGGGCAGGGGCTGTATCTAAAAGCTCAACAGAAGAAAGAACAATTCCTAAATTCATATATGTGTCTCTTGGAAGTACTTATTTCCTCACCTATATACAGATGATCTTTTCCTTGTTACCTGCTGGCCAGAGAATGCCTTCATCGCTATGTGTAGCTTGTTTTAACACGGCCGCTCTTTCTACAAAATTAGCAAAAGACAGCATCTGTCATCAAGGCTTTTTATTAAATAATACAAATAATACACCCTCATATTTGTCAAATTATATCGATTTGAGATAAGTTACTAATTCCACACCACATTTTAGGGAAGTGGTAATTATACAAGAGTATGAATACCAAGTAAGGGAAATCACTGAAGGATAATTAAAAAGACTACCTCCACTGTATAATTATTGCTGTTGCACAATTTTAAGTTAAATTAATTCAATCATTCTTTTAAGTCATAAGTTACCTACTGAGTTCCTACTATATAGCAAATAGCCTGTTGTATGTTGGAGAATGAAGGATTTATTAGTTTTACACAATGTTTACATTTATGCAGTTTACATTCTTGTCTGGATGTAGAAATTGCAAACAAAAGCACAACAAAAAGGCCTCCATGAAATTAACAACGTGATTTTTCTTAGTAAAATATTGAGCAGTGGTAACTTCTACAGAAAAATGAAATCTAGAGGTCTAAAGTTGTTTGGAAGAATAAGAAAGAAAACTGAAGGGCGGCGATTAGAAAGTATCTGTGCAAGCTACACAGCTTGTTCAAAATTCTGGGAAGATGACATAAAATGACAAGGACATGAAAAAGATCTGTGTCACTGAAGCAGAGGAAGGAAGTCAAGTAATGAGGGCAGTTACTTGGATCAACTCAACTTATACATCCTCGTAAGAACTGTAAATATTATTCTAGGTATCTTTGAATGTTATTAAACAGGAAAGTCACAAGTATCATTTTTAGAGTGGATTAATCTTCTATGGCACAGCTTGTACAACAGCATGATTTATATCACATCTTCTCAACACTATAGATAACTTCCCTTAAACTTGAAATGTGCGCTCTTTAGCTCAGCTTTTAAAGCTAAAGCTAAATTTAAAAGTTTTCACCCCCTTCCAGTAGGTCTGCCTTGAAGTCTAACTGCAAAAATTATGACTACAAAAGCAATTAAAAGTACAAAACGATCGATGCATTTACATATGTTTGCATTCTTCCATTGTTGCATGATGCTGAATTTTCAAGGCGAATGCATGTTTTAGATTAGGGTTATTTCTGTTTAATTGTTGAAACACTTCAGAATCTATTCTTTTGAAATACGACTTGCCTTCATTTTATGGACTAAAGGGAGTGAGTTGTTCGCAATATCCACGTTTTAAGTATTCTCATCACAGGTAACAATGAGCCTGTGATAATAGACTCTAGAGATGAGGACATTGCAGTAAGTTATTTTTTTTCAGCTTTAATTGAGTTTATTGGTACATTTTAGGGATACAGTACAGTTACATTCATTGTTGGGATCTTGTACCTCTACATGACAGGTCTTGGTTCTCATTTTTTCCCCTTACCCCTGCCCTCCCTTCACCCCCTCCTCCCCTCCCCAACTGCAAACACTTTATTTTCATCTTTTCATTATCTCACATTTTTTTCTTTTCCCTTATTACCCTTCCCCTACCCATCCCACCTTCCCTACACCTTTAGCTCCTTTCTTCCCATTTCTAAATGTCAGTAATCTTATTAGGATCTTATGTATTATTGCAGATTATTCACACCAGAGAAACTATTTGGTATTTACACATGTGTGACTTATTTATTTCACTTAGGAGTATATATTCAATATGTATCCATAAAATGGAATATTACCCAGCCATAAAGAATGAGAAAATAGATTCATTCATAGGAAAATGCAGTAAGTTATTTTATCTTCTGACACGCTCCCACAAAACTCAGATACTGTCTTTTTAACAAAGCAAAGTGCAGAGCATATTTTATTGCAATGCTATTCCTGGATCTAATCTTAAATTGTTAGGAAATAGTCCATCTACAAGTTAAAATAAAGGGTGCTCTGTTGTTGTTTTTAATTGTGAGCCTTGAGATGTTTTGATCATTCAATTTATTGTATGTCTCATACAGGTATCTGTGGAAAATAAAATATAATCTTGTTTAGGTTTTCATAATATTTTTGAACAAGTAGCTATATTTTGCCTTTATGATGTATGATTTGTTAGAACAGATATTAATGTTTCATTATCAATTTTCACTCCCATTTTCATTTTAGCTACCAACATTCTGTAAAGTGTTGTGCAAGGATGCACACATATCTTCACTCTAATTTTCTAGTATAACAATTCTTTGTTATTATTATTATTATTAATTATTATTATTATTTGTTACCAGGGATCAAACTCAGGTACTCATGCTTTTGAGCCAGGTGGTGATACCACTGAGCTAAATCCAAGGCCCTAGTATAACAATTCTAAATAACTGCCAGGTTTGTCTCCTCTTCGACATATTTATTTTGTTGAAAATCATGTGATTTATAAAATAACTAGAGGCTATTAAGAATGAATTTAAAAACCTTAAGAATGATATCCAGTCTTCAAGCTCATTAATTATTCTGATGAGATGTTCCATATTACATTACATGATTTGAAAAACCATTAATAGGTGCCAATAGTTAAGTGATTTGTAACTAGAATCAGTCATGCTATTTCAGTTACTCATACTTTAGTTTAAATCCTAAAGCCTGGTGTCAGACCAAAGTCCCGCTGTTCTTCCCTTTCTGTCTCTTCTCATGAAGCCATCACTGCCTTTTTATATTATGTTGATGTAGTTAATAATTAGAAAACATAATAAAGAATGAGCAGGCCATAACAAAAGTTCAGATTAGATCATGGTACCAATATTAATTACATAAGAGTTATTTGAAAAAGTGAACAATTGTGAAGTGTTCCTAAGAATTGACTGTGCATTGTACATAACTCATTCATAAGTCGTTTTTCATTCTGCTAACATACAGTTTATTGTTTTGTTTTGTTTTTTGTACTGGGGATTGAACTTGGGTTCTTGTGCTTGTGAGGCAGGTGCCAGAACCACTGAGCTAAAAACCCAGCACCAGTTTCATCATTTCTAAAGTAATATTATACCTACAAATTACAAAGTATTCTTTAAATTTTTACTGATACAAACATACATATTTATAGGATATTATGTAATAAATACTTTCAAGCATACATTCATTTTATAATATTTAAATGATGATAATCATTGTGTATCTCCTCAAACATTTATCATTTATTTTTTATGAAAACTCAGTTGCCTTTTTTCTAGCTTTTTATACAGCATGTTATTCTTATCTGTAGTCATTTTACTGTGCAACCAAACAGAAGTACTTGGTTCTGCCTCATAATTCAGCCGGCCTCTCCCTACTTATCTTTTAGTATCCACTGCAACACCCCCACAAGCCTCTATTCTTCACCCCCTCTGCTCTCAATTTCTAAAACAAGCTTTTTTTTTGTTTTGTTTTAAGATTTTTGTATGAGTAAGGTCATGTGCTAATTAGCTTCCTATGATTGGTTTATCTCACTTGCATAATCTCCAGTTCCATCTGTCTTATCACAAATGACAGCATCTTAGTTTTTAGGCTGGAACAGCATTTAATTATATCTATCCACCCCAATTATTTGTCTATGCATCAGTGGATAGACACATAGTTATATTCCATTTCTCATTTCTTGTGACTATTGCTATGATAAAATGAGAATGAAATGATTCCACTCCCCTCAGTTATATCCTTAGTAAAGGAGCGCTGGATTATTTGGTAAATGTACTTTTAATTTTTTGAAGGGCTTTTCTACTAATTTCCATAGTAACAGTACTAATTTACACTGCCAGTGAATGTGTACGAGGATTTGCTTTCCACTACAATCTCATCATCACATGCTATCATTGTTTTCTCATAAATGCCAGTCTGAATACGTTGATGTGCTATTTCAGTGTGGATTGACAATGTATTTTCCTTATGATTAGATTTGTTGATCCTATTGTGGTGTACCTGTTATCTATGTCTTCTTTGCCAAATGCATTTATATCTATTACTATTTTTATTAGAATATATATATATATTTGAACTCGGGTCCTTGCGCCTGGCCACTGAACTGCTGAGCTAAATCCCCAGCTATTAGTATATGTTTGCTATACATAAAAATTACATTTATCTTAAGAAATTTATACTTATCACTTTTACATTTATTATAAATTATATACTAAAGATATAAATGAATTATATTTCACAATTATATCATTATAGATTCTAAATTTAAATGTTTATTTATCTTTAACATTGAAAAATTTGTAAATTTCATGTGGTTACATATGAGGACAATTTTATCAACATGAAAAACACTTTAATATGCAAACTGTCATTTTATTAAGATTTATAGTAGGAAGAAAGAATCAAAAAACCTTCCTTTTTATTATGCATATCTCTCTAACTAAATCAAATGCCCTATGACACCAGAATGTTTTTCATTATTCATTTTAGGACATCATGACACACAAAGAAGGAGGAGTATCTCAAGCGCTCAGAGATGTGGAATTTAAGCATGAATTTTTTAGATGAAATTAATGTATCTTTTTATAACCACACATAAAAAGAACATTTATGTTGTAGCTCATGAAAAACTTTAATTCTTCGAAGAAAAGTGTAAGAGCACTAAAGGTTCATGGTACAGCAACAAAGTTAAAAAATCTTGCCTCTATTTAAGAAAGAAAACTTATTTAAGTGGTGCCCAATAATCTTAAGTAATTACTTAAAAGGGATCTTTTAATACATTTCTGGTTCGCTTCAATGAGTTTGTAAAATTAGTAGCTCATTATTTTCCTTGTATTTTGTATGAAAAATTTCAACCACATAATGCTTTTAGATAACATTAAATATAAATCATTAAACTTTTTAATATTTTCATACAGGTTAAATTTATGAATTGTGTTCAATTTCTCTATTACAGATTTCTCTAAGAAATTGATATTTTTATTTCAGTTACATTTACATTTGTTTATTAAAGACACTTAATTTTTGTTTCCTTTGAACTTTAACTCTATTTTATCTTTTTATCATAAGTATTTAAGATCAAAGGTTATAAAATAAAGCTCTACATAGAAGAAATTGAAATATTTTTCCAAGTCTTAGTTGCATTTTTTTGTCTTGTTAACCCCAAAGAGTAATTTTTCTATATTCAGTCTTTTTTGGACACACCTTGCTTTCATTTTTTGGCTATTATTCATGTGAATACTACACGAGTGCACATGCATTTTTTTTTTTTACTTTTATTACTACATGTTTGCAGTACATAATGATTACATTACCTTTACGGAAATTGAAAACGTACATAACACATTTGAATTCACTTTCCTTCACCCCTCCATCTTCTTATTGTTTCAGCATCAGATTTCATTTATTTATAAGATATTATATTTATTCATCACATATACACATTGAAAACCAGACGAATAAGCTAAAGAATACTATACAAAAACAACATGTAGGAAACTTGTACTAGGTCAAGGCATACTTTTAGATATATTGTCCATAGTGGATTACAAAACTAATTTTCTCTCTTCCTATCCATTTGTCATTTCATATTTAATTTTTATTAAATTTATTGGTACATTTTATGTATACAATATGATGACATTCATCATTGGGAATTTGTATCTTTACATGATATATCTTAGTTCTTATTCTTTTCCCCATTTCCCTGCTAACCTTTCAACCCCTCTACGTCTCTCCATTTACAAGGACTTAATTTTCATTTTCCTTTTATCATATTTATTCCTTTACCTACTTTCCTTTCTCCAACCACTTCCCTTCCCCTTCAGATCTTTTTTCCCTGTTTCACATTATGTAATTATACATTTGGATACTCATTTACCCTCTCAGTTTCTCACAGCAGAGAAACTATTCAGTACTTACACATGTGTGTCCTACTTATTTCACTTGAGTGTAGCCTCAGTGTGCGTCCATTTAGCTATAAATGTCTGTAGTTTCTCATTCTTCATGGCTGAGTAATACACCATTTTATATATTTAAAAAAATACATTTTCTTTATCCAGTCTCTAGTTGGTGGAGAATTGGGCTGTTTCCAAGTTTTAGCTATTACAAATGGTGCTACTATAAAAATGGGTGCATGTATATCACTGTGATATAATTCTTTTAAGAAGATACCAATTAGGAGAATAGCTGTGTCAAATGGGACCCCCTAATCCTAGTTCTCTGAGGTATCTCCATATTGCTTTTCACAGTGGTTGCGCTGGTCTGAACTCTCACCAACAATGGAGAAGGGTTCCTTTGTCCCCATAACCCTGCCAGCATATGTTATTGATTGATTTCTTGATAGCAGCCATTCTTCTTGGAGTAATATGGAATCTCAGTGTTGTCTTCTTCTGCATCTCTTAAATGACAAGTGATGTTCGATATTTTTATAGTTTATTTGCTTATTCTACTTCTTTGAGAAATATCTGTTCATTTCAGATGCCCATTTTTGAATTGGGTCTTTAAATTAAGGGGGATATGATTTTTTAAAAAATATATATTTTAGAGTGTAGTCCTTTGTGTGAGGAACAGCTGGTAAAAAATTTTCCCATACTGTAGGTTGTCTCTTAGCTCTGTTGGTGGTTTCTCTTGTGGTGCAGAATCTCATCTTTTCAATAAGATGAGATTCCAGTTGTTGATTCTCTGTACTAGTTCCCATGTTACTGAAGTTTTGTTCATAGTCTTTTCCTGTGCCAATGTCTTCATGAGTTCTACCTAACCTACCTTCCAGAGAGTTTAGTGTTTCTGCTTTAATATTTAGATTTTTGATGCCCTTTAGTTTTAATTTAGTGCATGTTGACATATGGGGGTCTAGTTTTAATCTTAGGTGGAAATCTAGTTTTTTAAGCCCCATTTATTAAAGAGGCTATCTTTCTTCAAGTGTGGGTGGTTAGCTCCTTTGTCAAAGATGAGGTGGCTGAATATGTCTGGAGTTCTTTCTGCACCTTTACGTCTGTTCCACTGAGTCTTAGGTCTGTGTCTTCGTCAGTACAGTGCTTTTTTCTTTTTTCTTTTCTTTTTTTTCTCCACAGTGGCTTTGTCATATAGTTTCAAGTTGGGGATTGTGCCCTGACTTGCCTTTGTTACCTAGAATTGCTTTTGCCATTCTAGGTCTCTTCTGGTTCCAAATGAATTTTTGGATTATTTTCTATAGTTCTATGAAATATACTCTTGGGATTTCAATTGAAATTGCATTGAACCTATACAGTACTTTTGGAAGTATGGCCATTTTCACTATATTGGTTCTTCCTACCCAGGGAAAATGGATGTCTTTCCATTTTTGTACAGTCTCTTCAATCTCTCTCTCTCTCTCTCTCTCTCTCTCTCTCTCTCCTCTCTCTCTGTTTCAGAGTGCTGTAGTTTTTAAGGTAGAGGTCTTTTACTGTCTTTGTGAAATTGATTTTTAGACATTTTATTTTTTAATGCTATTGTGAACAGAATTGTTTCCCCAATTTCTTTCTCAGTGCATCTGTTATGTGTGTATGAGTAGGCTGTTGATTTTTGAATGTTGACCTTGTGTCCAGCTACTCTTCTGAATTTTGTTACTAAGTCTAGAAGAATTTTGGTGGAGTTCTTGGGCTCTTCTATATAGAGTATTGTACTCCATAAATACGACAATTTAACTTATTTCCTATCTTGACTTTGTTTCTTTTTCTTGTCTAATTGCAGTGGTGAATGTTTCCAGTACTACAAAAGGACTGGTTATAGTGGACATTTTGACTTGTTCCTGATTTTAGCATGAAAGATTTCAGTTTTTAAGTTTTTAGTATGCTATTGGCTGTTGGTTTTTCATAGAAGGCTTTTATCTGGTCAAGATAAAGATCATCTATTCCAATTTTCTGCAAAGGCTTTATCATGAATGGCTATTGGATTTTGACAAATACTTTTTCTATGTCAACTGAGATGATCATATAGGTTTTGTCCTTGAATCTGTTAATATAGTGTATTACATTTATTGATTTATGTATGTTGAATAAACCTTGCATTTCTCTGATGAGTCCCATTGGTCAGGGTGCATGATCTTCTTGATGATATTTTGCATTCTGATTGCCAGTATTTTATTGAGGATTTTTGCATCTATGTTCATTAGGGAGATTTGTGTGTAGTCCTCTGTTTCATTTGGATCTTTCTCTGCTTTTGAAATCAAAGAAATGCTTGCTTCCAGGAAAGAATTTGGGAGTATACCCTCTCTGTCAATACCATTAAAGAGTTTGAGGAGCAGTGGCATTAGCCCTTCTCTAAATTTCTTGTATAATTCAGCAGTGAAGACATCAGGACCTGGGTATTTCAGTTATGAATATGACCTTAAGTTGCATTCATTCTGATAGAAATGTCTCTAGTTACTCATTCTTTATGGCTGAGTAGTGTTCTCTCTCTTTCTCTCTCTATATATATATATATATATATATATATATATATATATACACACATACATATTACACCTTCTTTTTCCAGTCTCCAGTTGATGGCAATTTTTAAAAAGTATAAAACTCCTGATATATCTTCTTCTTAAAGTTGTCACTACCTTTGTCAAAGTTTTTTTTCTCTGTCTCCTTTCTTCAGTTCCTTCTTTCTTTCCTCCCTCTCTCCCTGCCCAGTCTCTGTTTCTGTTTCCATCTTTTCCCCTTTCTTTCTTTCTTTGTTGCTTTATTTCTCTCTCTCTCTCTCTCTCTCTCTCTCCCACTCTCCACATTATTTGTTATAAAATATTTTAGGGAATTACTGCATGCATCTTGCTTCATTTTTCTGCAGGCTTCACTTTGTATACTGGAAGTCCCAAAGTATTTTATTTTAAATGTAGTGCAATTTAAATATTTAAAAATTGTACATTTTATTTTACTTTGGCACATCTACCCATTGAGAAATATATTTTCATATATTACTTGCTTATTAGTAATATATACATGTCTTTTAAAGTAAATGTCTCTTCCATTACCTTTTCATATTAGGATCCTTTATGTATTGCTATAACTCAGTCTTGTCTCCTTTAAACTGGAAATTTTTTTCAGATTGTCTGTTTTTTATGTGTGATTGATAGTTTTTTTTTTTGGTACCGGGGATTGAACTTGAGTCCTTGCACTTGCAAGGCAGGCCACCAAACCACTGAGCTAAATCCTCGGTCCAGTGTGATTGATATTTTTGAAAAATACAAATTTAATAGTTTATTTATATTAATTTTTCTATTATCTTCTGAATATGCTGCTATGTTAGTTTGGTTGGCAGATTTTTAAGTGACATAGTGTTGTTTTAAACACTTGATTGCATCAATTTGAAATGTGATGCTAATTTTGACTATGCAAAGTGTTGCCTACTTTGTAGTAACTGCTTTTTTGAAATTTTTGTTGATTAATAATTTCAGGAAAAGTATTAAGGCAAATGTTAATATTCATTAGATTTTGAATCATTAGGTTAAAATTCACTGATGTTATTTGTTCAAATCCTAATGTAGTCAATATTCTATTGCTTTATTATCAATTGTACTTAATTGCAAATAGGACTTTGAGTAATGATATACTTCCTGCTTACTTTTATTGCTAATTTCCTTACATTCTGTGTAATTTTTTTACTACCATAAGCTATGTACTGCCTTTACTTATAGTATGTTTCATATATAAAGTACAGTGGACGTTAGAAGCTTCTTCTAAATTTAGTTGATGTTTCTTCTGAAGTTTTCTGAGTCATGTAAATCCCTATGTATGGTTCTAGTGTAAAAATTAAACCTTCATCAAAAAATATAAGGGATAAAATTCTTTCCCACTGTTAAGTGAAATAAATTGAATACAACTTCATAAATATTTTATTTTCTCTCTGGTGTGAGAAACTGGAAGTGTAAATAAGGACAAAAATGTATAATAGGTATTGTGAAATAGGAAGAAAGTGTTCAAAAAGAAAGAACCAGGAAAAAGAGAGTGGGGAAGGAAAAAAATGAGAAAGGATAAAATGGAACCTAAGCTTTGTAAATAAAGAGACGAGAGGGTGAAAGGAAAGGAGAGGAGTAGAAAAAAAGAGGAATCAAGATGTATCATGTACAGGTACAAATTCCGTTTGGTGAGTGTGATCAGTATATTTATCTAAATTGTACAGATAAACTTATTTTAAAAAATAAGAGACATTTATATAACTCATAAAATATTTTCTAATTTAAATAAAGTTATTCATTGCTAATTTGATAAATATATTAATACATCATAGCTTTTGTTATATTTATTCATTTACTGATTATCTTATTTTGAATATAATATGAATGTGTAATGCTGGATTATTTTTTACCTTTCATTAAGCTATCCTTCATATCCAACTTTTCTTCCTCATTGCCTAGTTTGTGTTTCAAAGAAAGCACCCTTAGTTTAATGGTAGTAATAAAATATAATAAAAGCTATAAATATGGAAAAATAGCATAGTATATAAGCAGGCTAATAAAATGGACCATTGGATGACATGTTGCATTATTTGGACACTACCCTGTTCTATCAACAATAATGATGGAAATATAACTTAAAATTCACACTTTACAAATTCAGGATAACTTTATTTACTGACCCATATAAATGAGTATCATCTTTATTTGTTTGTATTTGGGCTGGCACTGATCGAAGTTTTTATTCAAATTTCTCCATTCAGTGTTTAACAAACATTAGAGAAACATTTTTTTAAAGTGTTATTTAATATATTAGTGAATGAAATAAAGAGAAAATGCAGCATTCATTTATTTTGTTGACCTTTCAGATTTTGATTATCAGGAAGAAAACAAAAATTTCTTTTTTTAAGGTCTAAAACATTAATAGCTATTTTCTCTTACCCTCAAAAAAAAAATGTGCACAAAAATAAGGGCCAAGCAGCTTAGTGCCTCCATTTCTTATCAGTTGTTAAGGGAGTTTGAGATGCTGAGGACACACAGAGGAAAAGCTAATACGGAGTTGGAAAAGCAATTTGAACTTGTTCAAAAGTCATAGCTTGCAGTCTGAAGTGTTTTAGTTGATAACCATTTTATATTCTCTCTTGTTCATATCTTTTACTGTCGATATTGTTAAAATAATTCCACATTTTTGGATAATACATTCCTTATCGGGATTCAGTTTCTCCGTATTTAACAAGTAGCCTTTAGCATTCAGCCATAAGTTAGAAGTTGGTACTCAAGAGGTATCACATATTTGTAGGATAAATACTAATATAAAGGCAGTTTTCAGCTTCTTGCTGAGAAAGTATTTTCATGCACAATATGGTGCTGCATAGGAAAACTATTAAAAGTCCCCATATCTAAAATTTGAAGAAATGAATATGTATATGTGATGATAAGGTTTTGATTTATAAACTCTCAAAAGTGAAAACAAGACTACCAAAGGACGGATTTGAAACTTCATGAAAAGATTATTTATTCAATATTTTACTGAGTTCATTAGTATGGATAACACAGGAGAGTTTAAATCTACTTTTGTAATTTTAATGGCAATATTGGAGAAACCATTCGCAGTTCCCATTTAAAGATTGTTTAAAATCACTTCCTAAATAGAAGTAACCTTAACACTTTAAAAGAACGTACTAACGAGAAATTTTTTATGTATTAAAATTTATTAGCATTCACCCCCGTGGCCCTTCTGTTATTATCTGGTGGTTGAATTATTTTCTTAACCCAGGAAGAATTGCAAAGTAGAGTCCAGAGAAGACACAGGAAAAATGTTTACTATAAGCAAAAACAGAAAGCAGTTTTTATTGAAATGTGAAAGCAAAAAGCCCTGCAATTATTGAATCTAGAAGGAGACTCTAATAGGTTGCTAAATGGACTCTTTGTCTAGGAAATTTTACAAAGTTCAGATTGACCTGTCAGGTTAGAAGCAGGAAAATCTGACTTAAGTGGGCCTATAGGAACTCGGGGAAAGCATCATTCATTGTAACTTCTCTAAAATTAGCAAAACAAACAGAACAAAGACAGGTTTGATTTTTCTGGGCAAGGAAATCCTGCCAATCCAAGGAGACTTCTGGGGCCCTGGCCTTGGGCACAGTGTCGTGTCCCTCACTGAATCGTCAGGACTCACTCTTTGGTCTGGCCTTTCCCTGGCTCTGTGTCCCACCGTGCAGAGCTCTTCCCCAGACCGCTTCCCACACTCCTCTTTCTTTGACTCAGTGTCACTCTGAGAGATCCTCTCTTCTTGCCACAGAGTCCCACTCGTCCTCCACGTCATGTTTTACAGCAGTGATCCTTTACAGTTTGGTGCCTTTTGTTTCATTAAGAAAATGACTCCCAACCCTGAGAAAATGGAACCTAAACCCAAACACGCCTGTGGGTGGGCTTGGGGTTCACTCTCCCCAGGTCTCTTTTTTTTCTCTGTTTCACCTTTTATCTTTTCATTGTGTGTGTACCTGTGTGTTAATGCGCAAAAGCAGGAATAGATATTCATTTTTCCAGTCTTTCCTTAAAAACATTCAGAAGATGGGCTTCAGACTCAGGCTCTAATAGGCCATGGTGTAGAAGAGCCACAAAACATCATACATTGGAACACCCACCAACTTTCTCCTGCTGATTCTGTCTCAACTGTAATTGACCAGGAGTTAACAGATATCTACTATGAGATACCTACTAGCAAGCAACTACCAGTTTATGATCATCTTTTCATCCAACTCCAGGGCAGAATGAATATTTTCTGCTATGGAATGGGTGACTACAACCCTTCTTCAGACAACTGCTGCGTCTACACGGACAACATGATTTCTTAACTCTCTTGCTGTGTGTCCCTTCTCCTTTTGATGTCTTTAAATTATTTTGTCCCAGGTAAATTTCTATACTATTGGCTCAGTTTTTTCCTCCTATGGCTGGATCTCTTTTAGGCAGAGTACTTGGCATTGTTTTGATACTTGTTTCACCATGTTTAATTCACCTTCTCTCCCTTAAGCATATTTTACTGCAGCACCCTCTCTTCTCAGGTTTATCTGACTACTTGAGGCTGAGTGTTACATGTTAGTTCACATTTTATTCTCTCGTGTTTTATTTTTCATGCAAATTAGTAGTACTTTTTATATTATCTAATCCATTAACAATAAATAACCAATGCCTAGAAGCTGATTTGCCTCAAAAAGTTCTGGTCAATATTAAGATTTAACACAGAATGAATTAAATATATAGATACAATATCACCCAAGTCAGTTTAATAATTATATATGAATTATTTCAAAATTATTTATATTTGACAAATGTATAGAGAATAAGCACAATTCTTACGATAAATGGTTACTGTCAAAACTGCCGATTGTTAGATCAAAGAGCACTATTGCTCTATTCACATCATATGCCTTTGTATGAATTTATTCTGGGTTTTTCTTTTGGAAAATAAATATTGACATAGTGGTATTTTATTTTCAATATAACTGAAAAACTTGTTTTCAAGCTTGATTCTAGATTATTTTTCTTAAAGTGTTCTAGTAACGCATCAGTATGTTCACTCTGTGTGTGTCTGTTTGTGTGTGTGTGTGTGTGTGTGTGTGTGTGTATGTGCGCCCGTGTATTGCTAAAGGCCAAACACGGAACCTCATACATAGGCAAGTTAGAGGTAACTTCTCTGTATATACACGTAGTCCATGAATCATCACTGAAAAATTTTAAAGCATATGCACAAGTATTTTAAATAAAAGTACAGGGTCCTCAGAGTTAAGAAGAAAACTGCAGTAGTTTTCATTTATTTTTTTATCACTATACTGTAATAGTTATAGTCACCAAATACTGAAAATCATTTTTTTGGATTGTATTTTATTTACTTTCTAGTGACCTGTGCTATCAATAAACAATGTATTTTGGATAATTAATTAGTCTATGTGTAGTTGTATATATTCCACTCAATTTCATTTTCTAAATCATTTTATTACTAATAGTCACTTGTATTACATCACTGTTCCCACTTTTCAGTATCTGAAAAAGTTGTAGATTATTTAATAATGATAGCATATATGTTTGGAAGAATAGAAGCGTAGAAAAATTATAATCACTTTGTTAATCTGTTCAATTAAAATTACATTTCATAATTAAATTTTTATTTTTGCATTTGTAATTTTTTAGTTGAAACGTCTGCTTTTTCATTAGTTTCCTAATAAATTGCAATTCTTACAAATTATTTGTTAAAATCCTTTCCCATCTATATATCCTCTTTTCTATTAACTGTGATGTCTTTATTTAGCCTGAATTTTTGGATGCTTCTGCAAACGACTATGCTTGAATATTGGCAAAACTTAACTTTGTGATACACCATTCTCATGGATGTCTCATTTTTCTAAAAAAAAGCATGAGTATATTTTTGGAATAATATATAAAAAATTAAACCTAGAAATAGTCCATTAACATAGTTTCTTACATATTTCCTGCTTCGTCATGGGATTATTGCTGTAATCATGATGAAATTATATCCTGCTTGTCCATAACACAAATATATCCTTATATAAAAAGCAAACATCCAGGACACTGGAGTCAGCATGTAGCTGAACATTATCATTTTAAATGTCTGACTTAACCAGGAATTCACAGGAGTTATGAGTATACCTCTGTTAAATGTACACCATGAATTTTCGAGTTACTTTGTTATTACATTATTATTAGATCTATATCTTTCTATCAGATTTCTATCTTCAGATTTTTGAGATTTTCCCCTAATTAATGTGGAGTATTTAAATGAGTAATGTTATAAATTATAGTATTTGCTTTTCTTTGTTATATTAAGTGAATTTGCTATCAATAAACTGCTATTTTGCATTTTTCCCTTTCTTGATGTTATCCTTTCCAAAATATGTTCTAATCTGTCTGTGAGTTTCTATGAAAAGTTGGATAGCTTTGTCTTTACTAGTTTTCCATTGCTATGTAAAAAATTATTGATTGATTTAAAAGAGCACAATTTGTTGTTTCAGTTTTTGTGGCTAAGAATCTGAAACATTAACTACATGAATCCTGTGCTCATGATTACAGCCTAGTGAGACCCTGAGAGATGAGGTATTGTGCTTCACCTGGTTTGTGAATAACCAAAGTTAGACTGAGTATCAAGTTATACAAAGTAGATTACAAGTTCCAAAAATTTTGTGGTCCTGCACTAGCAGAATAGGTAGAGTGGGTCAGCATTTAAAATAGTAATTTAAAAACTAAAATGAAATAACAATTAGATCTACAGATTCAATAGATTATACACATATAGATCTTTAAGTCGGTGAATATACTAAAATCAGGTATACTTCTTATTATTTTCCCTCCAACTCTTAGTGGTAATAGAATATTCTGTAACTCACACAAATTTTCCTTGGCAAATTAAAATATTTAGATTCACAAGTTTTTGTTATCATTTATCCACATTTTCCTTCTTGCTTAATTGTATAATGAAATGTAGATTCTGCTTGCTAGCTTTTCTTTATTTTATTGAAAGGGAAGTTCAACTACAATATATATTTTTTAATTTTCATCTTTCTACTTTGTTTTCTTATAAAATCTTCAAATAATCTACTGATTTTTGCAGAACAAAAACAACCTTAGGGATAAATGCTCAGAAGCAGTCATATAACTGCTAGGGAACATTTTCAATATTTCAAGAAATATGATTAATTTTCTGTGTGTGTCCATGTAATGGACAATGTTTCCTGTCCTAACAGAAGGAATGTATATTGGATTATATGTATTATACTTAATACATGTTTACTTGTATATAAATTTTTGTAGATTTCAGTAAGAGAAAAGTAATTTTTCAGATTAATTAGTACATGTTTACAGTACATAAAGCACATCTTAGTTCCTTTTTCATCCTCTTACCTTTTTCCACCTCCTGTACCTCTCTATCCCTTTTCCATTTGAGAAACCTCTCAACTTCTTATCATCTGTTTTTAGTTTGCTCTTTATTTATAATTTGGATTTCTCAAAGAAGGGAATGTACACTAGCACAACCATTGTGGAGAAAAAAAAATAAGCAAATTACTCTATAAAAGCAAGATAGGAAATTAAATATAACCCACTACCCAGTTTAGTCAATGGATGCTACTCAAAAGCTTCCTAATATTGTTGAATTCTTTTTCAAGTTATTTAACAAAAATTTAAAAATTACTGGTAAAATGAGGGAAACTGTGGTATAATTTAATTTATTTTTTAATTTTTTTGGGGGGGTACCGGGGATTGAACTTGGGATCTTGAGCTTACAAGGCAGGTGGCACCACCAGAAAGCTAAATCCCTGGCCACTAACAGTGGTATAAATTAAGAAACATATTTTATAATTCCAGAATAGCTTCCTCCTATGTGTACCTTTTGTTAAACTGGTTAACTTCTAAGGTACTAGGCTTTCTCAATTTTCACAAAAATTGATGAGAATAAGAAGAATACAAATATCTTTGATTTCTTCCTCACATATGGCAACACATTGAAGAAAATCTATGAATAACCAGTAACAAAAATGAAAACATATGACTCAGAGAAAATATAGCATTAATTCAAGCATCAATGTCAAGACATGACTCTGCATTGTTGAACAATTTAAAACTGCATATAGAACCATATAACATTCTGTAATCATAAAAATGAGCAACTGGATTGGTACAAATGAATAGTAAATATTTGTAATATGTAATTTCCAGTACAGATTTCCAATGCAAATTCATAATAGCCCATTGAAAAATATTTCAATTTCAAATGATCTAGAATTTAACATCAATTTACAGCTCCAGGTCTTCTCATTTCCTCAGCTTTATTATGGAGTTTCAAAATGATCTCTGAGAACTCAGAATTTGTACTGCCATCAGCCCTAATGTGACATCATTTTCTATGATCACAGATTTTGCTTGATTTAAAAAATATGACCTGAGAATAATGAGAGGATTTGCTTTGAATAAAATGATTCTTCTCTAGCCTCCTAGAGTGAATGAGTTAGATGTCTACGCTTTGTTTGAAGACCTTTAAATATTTAAATCTATCTATGTGTCTATGTATCTATATCCATTATCTCTGTCATTTATTTCTATTAATCATCAGTCAATGTATGTGTTTGCCTGTCTACCTGAATAAGCATCGACATACATATAAGAAGGAGCTAAATATGTTTTTCCATTGTGACTTTGACTAGTGAAGTGTTTCCCTATCTAGGTACTAAATGAGTTTTTCGGTGACCAAAATGCACAGGAAGTGGTAAGAAGGACAGCATATTTTAGACACGCTATTAAAAAGGCAAATGTATAGAGAACTTACCACGGAAAGAGCATCTTGACAAAGGGAAAGTGTAGATTCTGTCTTTGGCTGGAAGGAGTGTGCTGGGCGATGGACAGCTGAAACCAGCGTTAGATGACTATCTCCCTACATTGTTCTATCTTTCTTTTCTTTCTTCCTCATCCTCCCCTCATCATGTTTTTCCTCCCCCTTTCTCTTCACCCTTCTTCCTCCTCCTCTCTTTCTTTTCTTGTGCTTCCTCTTCCTCTGCTTCTTGTTCTGCTCCTGCTTTTCCTTTTTCTTCCTCTCCTCCTCCTCCTTCCCCTTCTTTATTTTCCTCTTCTTCTCCCCTCTTTCTCCTTTTATCTGTCCCTTCCGTTCTTCTTCTCTCTCTTCCCCTCTCTGTCCTCCTGGCCTTGTTAGTTAATTCACACCATCCAGTAACACGTAGATTTATACACCACACTTTTTTGCCTGGCTTAGGTGGTCTTGGTTCGGCAATGAATGAAACTTAACAAACCTCCCTGCTCAAGTGGACTTTATATGCCGCTACCTTCCCAAGTATTAGAATTTGACTATGTCCGCCAAACTTGACGTTTCTCTTAAATTATGTACGTAGACTTTTGTCTTCTGTTCTTTCTTCTATTACTCTCCAAGTTTGATTAACCAATTGCTCTGCACAATGCAAAGCTTCTATGTGTTGTGCAATACATTATCAATGCTTGGGCTTACATATTACTTCCATTTACATTAAAAACTCACTAGCAATGTAAATAAACTTGTAACTTGTATTACTCTTAAAATTGTGAGCTATGTATCTAAGCTAACGTTTGTGGTGTTATTTTTTTCTTTTACCTTGTGAAAATGTCTTCTCCTTTTCTTCTTGAATATGTACCAAAACAGTTCAATTGAATTATGCAATATTTAAAGAGATGAGTCCCATCTTTTCTTGATTACGCCAAGAGGTCAATGATAAACATATATTTTCCCGAAATACTTGAAGGAGTATGACTTAATAGATCTTAAGTAGCCCCAAATCTCACTTTTTTCATTCACTGAACATGGTTTTAGTAAAAAGGTTCTGGTGCATAAACCACTACTTAGAATAAATGAAATCAAACATGCATTCCCTTTGCACTTTTCTATTTGTACCCTTGAATTACAGAGATGTGGCGATTCACTCTAGTATTTGAGTAATACAGCATGCTTCAGCTGCAGGATGTATAAATATCCTGGAGCCAGCCAGTTTTCTGGAGAGAGGGAAACTTTTGGCAGCAAAGAAATATCTGTTTGCCAGTGTTGAGCCCTTCTGCATGTGCAGCCACATCCTGATTTCTTGCCACATAGCCAGTTTCCAGTTGCTGGGAAGCAACTATCAAGCACCATCTAAGATCAAAATAAAATTGTCCTTAGGTTGATATTTTTCAATTTTTTCTACCCAGCAGGTAAAACAAACATTTGTCAATTTTCTCACAGTGGGATCTCTTCCAATTTCAAGGAACTGATTATAGAGATTTCTTTGAACCTACTAGAAAAGGAACTTGTAGGTCCAGGTTAAAATGTGGTTTTGACTTTGCCAATCCCCGTGAGACTGGTCCTGGAAACAAAAGTGCAAAGTCACCCACAGGGTGAGATGTCCCTCGGTGGTGCACACTTACTACTGCTCCACAGAGCCCCAAAATTGCCCTTGGCTGTGACTCCTAATCTTCGAATTTGAAGTAAACATCATCCATGCTTTCAACTGGATGATCAGTGTTTGCAACCAATCCTCTGAAATATCACTGCACTATACAGATTAGGGAAAATAGAAATAAAATCACCATTCAGAGATTTCTATTTGCAATGGTAGGGGCAAAACTAAGCTTTATCTTCCCCTTTCTTTTATGTTTTTCTTTTTTTTTTTTGGTACCGGGGATCAAACTCGGGTCCTTGTGCTTGCGAGGCAGGCCATCGAACCGCTGAGCTAAATCCCCGGCCCTCTTTTATATTTTGGTGCTTCCAACGCACAAAATACTTCACTTTTATTCACAAGTAATTTTAAATGCTTTTATTTTTATATCAAATAACAATAGTGTAAGATGGTACTGAAGCTGTGTGTTATTTTTAATTTATTTTTTCACCAATAAATAGAAAACTATATGGGGAACCATTTAATGTAAAAATGTACATCTTTATGGGACACAAGGTAGTGCTTAGATACATAAACATATTGCATAAAGTATAAATTAGGAAAAAACAAGTCTCAAATGTTATCATTTTATGGTGACAACTTTCAAGATATTTTCTTCTAGCTTTTTGCTATATATAGAATATTATTGTCATCTATAGCATCCTTGTGCAATAGCACAATAAAACTTATTTTTATCTAGCAGTAACTCAGTACCTACTAAGATGCTTTTCCCCAGCCCCAACTCTTAATCTCCCCTGCCTCTTGTAACCACCATTATATTCTCAACTTCTGTGAGATAAAGTTGTTGACTGCACGTATGAGAGACATCCTGTGCTGCTTGTCTTTCTGAGTATAGCTTATTTCACTTAACATAGCGGCTTCCGGTTCTCTCAGGGTTGGTGCAAATAACAGAATTTCTTTGCTTTCTGTAGTTGAATATATACCATTGTGTACGTGTTATAACGTTGTTGGTTTTTTCACCGAGTCATCAATTGATGGACAAAGGTTGATTCTATTTGGCTGCCGAGAATAATGTTGAAATGAATATGGGAGTACAGATGTCTCTTTAACATTGTGATTTACTTTTTATTTTGTAGAACCCACTCTGAATTTCTAATGTCTTTAAGTATGTCTTCTGATTTAATATCTACTATCCTGTTTATAGAAAGAATTAACTTACAATGTGTAACAGTTGAATATATTATCCTTGTAAAAAATTTAAAAGGGGCATAATTTTTTCGTTGTATCATTCCCACAATCCCAATAAATAACCAATGTAGCTGAGGTAACACCCATTAATCTCATGTCTACTGTATGCACTTTCATTTCCTGATGATCACATCTTTGTTTCAAATAACATCAGTCTGTCACTTTATCAAAATTCTCAAACTACTTCACACGTCATGCACTATATCACAGTTCATATTATTGCTCTCAGACTCCAAGTAAGTCTGTTCCTGTTTTATGTACACACACACACACACACACACACACACACACACAGAGTACACCATAGTACCTATGCTCCTGTGATTATTCATGTCAGTCACATTGTCCACTTTGGCACTTATCAAACATGTTGGGTATGATTTTCTTTTGCTTACAATAAATAGTACTCTTGTATGATTCTTTTTGACTCAGTGATTTTCTAGAAACAAATGTATTTTTTGATCTGAGGTTTCATTATTTGATGAAATAAGGTTCATTAAATCCTCATCATAGGTTGTCCTCTGAAGACCATAACTGCCTCTTGGATATATGATTTCAGAACTGGACTCCCTGAGAAGAAAAAGGCTGGCATGTTGGCATTCTAAATCATTAAGGCCACATATTAGAAACTAGACATGAAAAATAGGCAGACATTATTGTAATGGAAGGATTAGAAAAAGTGAAAAAGAGAAGCCAGGTGCAGGTCAGGAGCCTGACGGGTATGGCAGTTAAGACAGTTATCAGATATGTGATGCAAACGGGCAACCAAGAACGGGATTACTGGGTTATTAGGAAACTGAAGAAATAAAATAAAATCATGAGAAGGGTCTGGGAATGCCATGCTGTTAAAATAGAAAGCCTTTTGTCCACACACTGAGGGGAATCAGTTCTTCAGAATCAGAAGACGACTGAAGAAATGGCCAATCTCTTTGAGAAAGAAACCTGCAACGCAATACAAATATACTTCTAAGTGATTCTGCCATATTTCCCCCAAGAGATTCTAATCCACTTGATCCACTTACATGTATTCTCTAAATATTCATTGATACTAAAAATCTGAGGTATTATCCCAGCATCTGTTAGAATTAGGGCTTATGAATGCCAGTAAACTGGTAATTATACACTGGTAATATGTGTATACCTTATACAGATATTCATATTGTAGTTATGCATATTTTAGTTAAATTTTACTAAATTTTAGTTTGATTTTTAGTTTTTCCACTCTTTGAAGATATTAGCAAGGAGTAGTTTAATGAGAATTTCAGCTTTGAGGGCTGATGGTGGGGCAGTCTCCCTCCTTGATTATGTCCTAGGAATAAATAGTCTTTGTTTTCGGTTTACAAGACCAAAGTACTAGTTATACTGCAAGGAATCTTCATTTGAGTATTTTGTTCTTCACTAAGCTTTTTGGTGTCATTAGGATTAGAATGGAGAAATATAAGATAGATGATAGTTGTCCCATTAAAATGAATAGGTGTTCTACTGTTTGGCCTCCAGTTCGTGTCAGTGTGAGAAGGTCAGCGGCTAGGATTCCGAACAAACATTGGCTGATTGGTCGGAACATTATGCTTCCTTGTTTTGAGGTGTGGAGCATTGGAATGTTAGCTAAAATTAAGATTTAGAATACTAAAGCTCATATCCCGCCTGGCTTGTCGGGAATTGAGTGAAGCATCGCATACGCAAGCAGGAAATATTCTGGTTCGATGTGCGGGCGTGTTCAGGGGATCTGAGGGTGTGTGGTTGGCAGGGTCTCCCTAGGAGGCCTGGTGAAAATAATACTAAAGTTAGAAGGGCAAAAAATAAAAAAGGAATCCTATGGTATCTTTAAATGAGTAATGCAGATGGAATGGAATTTTGTCTGAGTCTGAATGCTGGACGGATCATTTGATCCAGTGTCGTGGATAAATAAAAGATGAATTACGATAAGTGCTGCAATAATAAATGGATGAACAAAAGGCAAGGTGAAAACTCGGGTTACAGTAGCTTTATCTACTGAGAACCCTCCCTCGGATTCATTCTGCTAATGCAGAACCAGTATAAGGGAGAGCGGAAAGTAGGTTTATGACGAATGTCTCCCCACAGAACGGTGTTAGTCCTCGTGGGAGAATGTATCCAAAGAAAGCAGTTGCTGGGACTGAGAATAGAAGAATCGAGCCTATGCTTCAGGTTTCTCTGAATATATAAGGTCTGTGGAAAAGTCCTCAGCCTAAGTGTAGGTACAGGCAGATAAAGAATATTGATGCTCCGTTAGTGCGGAGATGCCAAATTAATCGTCCATAATTGATGTCTCCACAGATATGTGTGGCTGATGAAAAGGCTGTGGTTGCGTTATGCACACAGCAACTCTATTTCTAATGCCTGTCTGTTACAATTACTGTTGCCCTTCAGTGTCCGAGGGGGACTAATTCTAGGATCTACCACACACTCTACTTATCAAAATCAAAGATGCACAAGGACCTACATAAATGTCATAATAATTGAATATAACCTATCTACACTCTTCTGTCTCCTTTAATTTGTTTCTAGATCACTGAAAATATTTAAAGTTTATTTGAGGCAAGACCTCAAATGTACAACAAAGTGAAAGTTAAATTGTATTAATTCCAACTAAAAAGTTTCTGCATGGAAAAACTTGTTAAAGATACAATATAGAAAATCAGAGAAAATGGTTGCAAACTACTCTTCTGACAAGGAATAAATATTTAAAATTTATGAGGAACTCCAAAACTTCCACAGGAAAGAAAATATAACACAATAAAAATGATCAGGGCCGGGGACTTAGCTCAGCAGTTCGGTGGCCTGCCTTGCTAACGCAAGGACCCTAGTTCAATCCCTGGTACCAAAAAAAAAAAAAAAAAAAAACATCAATAGGCCATGGACAGTTCCCAAAAGAAGACATTGCAATGGCCAATAGGTATTCAAACATGTGCAGTAGCATTAATCACCAGAGAAATGAAAATTTAAAACACAATGTGATATTGAAAGTGCAATGGTCTCTTTTATATACTGATTTCATTTCTTTTAGGTATATACCTGAAGATTGGATTACTTACTATTCAATTTTGTTGTTATTTAAAATTTTTACAAACCTGCACACTAATTCCCATAATGCCTATTTTAATTTACCTTCCAGCCACAGTGTGCAAGGATTTCCTTTTATCTACATGATCAATAGGACTTCAGTGGTTTTGGAAACGTATTTTACTTGAGTGAGGAAATATCACATACAACTCTTATTAAATGGTACATACAAAACACCTTGAAAAAGAACAAAAACTTTTAAAATGTAAGTAAATGTAAAAAGATTGCATTTTATTGAGACAAGCTGTATATAGATGTCAAATGAATGAAATTGAGAGTCCCTGAAGTAACTTTCCTTTATAGTCAACTTATTTACTGCAAGGCTGCCAAGACAATTCAATTGGAAAGAAGGAACATATTTAATTATGGTAGAGAGGCCACTGAACATCCACTTCTAAGTGAATGAAGTTGAACAAAACAATATTTCAAAATTGGCCAAAATGTAAATAATGTGAATCAAGTTTTAAAAGCTCTTAGAGAAAGCTAGTGATAAACTTTAGTGATAAAATATTCTCCTGGCATGGGCAAGGCCGTGGATCAATTCACAGCACCTCCTGAAGAAAAAGAAAGGGTGAGAGAAGTGTTAGCTTTATGTTCTGAACGTATGTGTCCCTCCGAGGTGCATAAACGTAACCTCAAACAAAAAGCATTAAAAGACGAGAGTCACGAAGGGCAATCAGGCCCAGAGAGATCCGCCCACAGGGATGAGATTCATGCATAAATAAAAGTCCTTGAGGGAGAGAAACTGTTCCAATTTTTGTCCTTCCATCTCCTCAGTCACGAGAGGATGTAGCGTTTCTTCTTTTTGGACAGAGTAAGAAAGCTCCATCTTGGTAGCAAAGAAATATCCAGTCCTAACCACATATCATACAGTGCCTGGAACTTGTAATTCCCAGGCCAAAGAACTGTGAGAAACTAATTTATGTTGTTTTAAAATTACAGTTTGCCATATTTTGTTAAATCAGCATTAACAGACTAAGACATGGTAGCCTAGCTTTGTTAACCCATGAAAATTTTTCTTGAAAAGTATATAAATTGTATTTCACCTATATTATTAAAAAATGGAGACTATAAAGAAGGAGTAAGGACTACTTTGGAATAGGGAAATTATTTTTAAATTACTTATTGGATGACAAAACTGGTTTATAATAATTTGGAATAAATGACAATATGTGTAAAAATGAACACGAACATTAAGTAGATATTTCTCCAAAGATATATAATAACCAGTAAGTATATCAAACAATACTAAAATCATTAGCGACATGAGAAATTTAAATAAAAAGTGTAACAAGCTATAATTGGCATCCACTAAGATTGCTATGATGCAAAAGCTGTAAAAATATAGGTGAGAAGCTGGGTGTGGTGGTGCAAGCCTGTAATCCCAGCAGTCGGGAGGCTGAGGCAGGAGGATCGCTGTGAGTTCGAGACCAGCCTGGGCTACATAGTGAGTTCTAGGTCAGTCTCAACTACATAGTGAGACCCTTTCTCAAGTGGAGATGGGGCCTAGAATGATGAGTCCAGTTTTTAAGACTGAAAATTCTTTAATTTATAGAATATTATCTGGCAATAAACAAGTACTGATGTATTCTACAATGTACTCAAGGCCATATATTGTATGACTGCGTCTGTGTAAAATATCCATGATAGGCACATCTATAGAGGAAAACAAGTAGATTAGTGATGAACTAAAGAAATGACGAGAAGCAACTAATAAATAATCAAATTCTGGAGGTAGTGCTGTCTTAAAATTCTGAAAATTTTGTAAAATTGTTTTTCATGGTGGTTGCAAAACAGTGGTAATTTCATCGGCGATAGATGAGAGCTTTTCGGTAGCAAGATATGGCAGTTTTATTCAGGGATCCCAAAGGATTTTGGCAAAACCAGATCAAATCCTTTCATTAAACTACCAAAAATTATGTGAAATTATTGATTTCTTCCATGTCTAGGAACTTGATATATATTTCAACTTCATAGAAATTATGGATCAAATGGATTGTCTTTTAAAATAATGCACTTTCTCTCTTAACACACTTTGTGCTGCATATTCCCTGACAACCTCAGCTACCCTTGAATTTCTCACACATTTTGTTTTGAAAATCTCATTGCTGTGCTTTCTTTTTCTTTTTTCAACTTTTTCTTCAGGTTCAAAGTCTTACTTTGCATTTTAAATCTCAGTTGGCTCCTTTCTTCTGCGTCATTTTCTCCATACTTTTAATGAATCAGCACATTTATATTAAGACTACCTGGATTTGTATTTCCTCTAGAGTTTAGAAGGACAGAAGTTACAAATGAAAAGCAATAAATAAAGACTGGAAAAGATAAGGGAATAATGAAAAAATCTTAAGACACTGGTGGCTTAAGATTTTTTTAGGCAGCATAAAGTTTTGTGTCAATCCACTGACAAGACAATGCAGACAGTAGCATAGTCATTGACTTGGATTAAAAATTACAGTATAGGGCCTGGGATTTAGCTCAGTGGTTCTGCTGCCTGCCTCGTGAGCACAAGGACCAGTTTGATATCCTTGGTATAAAAAAAAAAATTTTTTTTAAAAAAAAAAAAAAAAAAAAAAAAAAAAAAAAGCATAATTAGTTTAGTGACATGTGATTTTGTAAAATTTACAAAATAAGCTTTTGAAAGATCTGGTAAGTATTTTCCAATCCTCTTTCACTCACATTTTAAAAGCATTCTGTCTGTGTTGTGGCTCAGTGATCCTTAGTGATAGCATATTGGTTAGGGCTCTCGACTGGAAGAGAACCAAGGGAAAATCCATGGATTTATCAGTAGGCTTACGGGATCAAAGTCAGGATAGTCCACTGTGGCTCTCTGTGCAACTGGAGAGCAACAGGATCCGGAAGCTGCTCGTAACAAGCAGATGAAAGCTGTAGAATAAGAGGGATCAAGGAAGCAGTGCCAGTCTCAGGTCAAAGGCCTAGAAGTCCCCTGAAGAATTGTTCATGGAAATCCGCAGAGGAAGGCTGAAGAAACTGGAGACGGATGCCCAACCACGATGGCAGTGAGGGGTGCATCCACTCAAGCAGACTGCAGCACTTGGAAAACCGGGAGCAACTCTCCTCTTTCACTTTATTTCATCCAGGCTATGGCCCATTCATGTGGCCATGCACACATGGGGCAGATCTTTCCTCCTGGGTTCACTTGTGAGCAAGCCAGTCATCTCCAGCAACACCTCACAGACACAGAGCTCTGCTTTAGTAGTCCACTGGGCATTTTTACCCCTTTAAGTCGACACAATACTATTGACAAACACAGATGATTGGTTGATTTTTTAATTTTTCTAAGGACGCATTTCCTTATTCAATGACAATGTTACTACTTCTGAATTTTTATATCTTCCTGAAAAAATCTAAAATAATATTTTATTTAAGTTTACCTTGGAGAGTAAGCTACAATAAATGATCAAAATTTGATCAGAATTGTATCAGTTCTCTTAAACTTAAGGACCTAAATCAAAGGACAGGTTAAAAATAAATTTGTACTTTAATGTAAAGGAATATTCTAGATTCCTTTCTTTTAACCTTGGTAATAATTTATTCATATTTCGCATTCATATTAATGCCATTTTTCTAACATTGAAAATTTAATTTTGTTTAAATATTTAAAATATGTAATTTTCTTTTATCTTCTAAAAGCTTAAGGGTATAGATTATTATTTCTGTAGAAATCAGCAGAATATTTGTATTTGACAGGTGGCAAGGAATCTCAGCAATTACTTGGCATACCATTAAAGGACTCAGAGTCTGGGATTTAGCTTAGTGGTTATGGTGCCTGTCTCACAAGTGCAAGGGCCTGAGTTCAATCCCTGGTATAAAAAAAAGAAAAAAAAAAAAAAGGAAACCCATTAAAGGACTCAGGTTGGAGATATCAGAGGAAACTAGGGAGCTTAAAAAACACAATATTTGTATTGAAGTCAAAAATATTTCAGAGCACAGGATCATAATATCTTTAGCTGGGATAATTAGTGGTGGTTGCATTTACATTATTAATCTAAAACTATATATGTAATATAAAGTAAAACATATCAGCAATTAAGTGGGCCTTTATTTCCTTTATATTCTGTGATTTTTTTTTCTCCTTTAAAATTTCTTTAGGATTGGAATTTTCTGCAATATGTAATAATTACAATCATGTTGGAGAACTGGTATCTATCGATCTATCTATCAATGGCATTTTGTTCATTTTTATTTTTATTTACACTCTCCACTCCCACTATCTTCAGATCCCTGTCTAATCTGTTTTGGAAGGCCATCATTCTTTATGTTGAACAAATAGAGACAGATATGTCATGGTAGAATGCAAATGTAATATGCAAGATAGATGAAGGAATATGCAAGTTGTAAAATGTAAGATAAAGCTGGGCCTGATGGCGCACGCCTGTAATCCCAGCACTCAGGAGGCTGGGTCAGGAGGATCCCTGTGAGTTCTAGGCCAGCCTGGCTTACGTAGTAAGTTCCAGGTCAGTCTCAACTAATTAGTGAGAAGCTGTCTCAAAAAAAACCCCAAAATAAACAAATAAATCAATTAAATTAAATTAAATGTAAGATAAAATGTTACAAAATCATTATAAAGAAATGAAGCAAAAATACTCTATCTTACATTTGAATTAGAAAACACACTGTTAAGTAATTTACCTATCTATCTGTCTATCTATCTATCTATCTATCTATCTATCTATCTATCTATCTATGATTACTTTATTCTGTCTTAGGGACTTAAAATCCATAAGCATTCATGACACACTGACCAAAACATGATCTACAGATAAAGCTCTACAAAATTAAGTGAGGGTTGGAGAAGTTGTTGCCTCTGCATAGGCATCAAAAAATGTACAACATGAACCAATGTAGTAAAAATTAAGAAAAATATCTAAAACAATGCTGATTTCTGCCCACTTGAAAGTTAACTCCCTGGATTAAAAAAGTTCTATTTAATAAGTTTAAGAGTGATTGCGGATTTCAATACATTGCATCCAATTAAATCAAATATTGAAAGTAAAATTAAAGTGTTCTGTGTTCCCTTAAGAAAGTGAGCTAAATATTTCATTAAGTTTAAAAGTGGGTAAAATATGAAGTAGTTAATTAACTGATTACTGCGCATGAACTTTACTATTGAGAAATCAGAAAACACTTCCTCATGAAATGAAACTAAGTAGAACAGCATGTACAAAACAAGTGAGAGGCTCAGAGTTTGGTAATCATCACGCAAAAGTACAGATTCATAGTCCATGAAATAAATGCAAAAAAAGCTTCCTATGGTTTGAGCATCCTTTCCAAAGCTCATGTGCTGATGCAATTGACACTTTGCTATTAACAACTGAGTCCTTTCAGAAGTGATGATGTCATGAAGTCTCCACCTTCCTGAGAAAATTAATGCTTCAATTTTGGGAGCCAGTTCATTACCATGGGATTGGTTTTTTCATGAAAGCAAGCTTTCTCTCCATGTGTTGTCTTGCTCCTGTTCTCTTCTGTGTGCTGTCTTGCCCTGGAATGTACTCTACCATGTCACCACCCAGCAAAAAGGCTTCTTGTTCAGATGTAGACCTTCAATCTTGGACTTTCCAGCCTCCAGAACTACGAGAGGAACGTTTCTTTTCTATATAAGTTACACAGTCTTGGGTATCCTATTAATAGTGTAAAAAGTAAAGATGTTACTAGAGGGTGATCAATCTTCCAACTGCCTAGAAAGGGGGACTGGGAGGACTAAAGAAAAACAATAGAGACTTGTGTAATTTCAAAGTATGGGGGGGCTGGGAGGTCAGTGCCTCAGAGTGGGCAAAGATGAAGATGCTCTGAGCTCGCCATGATTTATTGGGTGCACATGAGAACTGCAGGGAGGATCAGGTGACTCAGGGGGTCAGGCAATCCTATGTTGATGAGGATCTTAGGTCTCTAAGGATCTTATGTTGATGAGGGCAATAAGGAGAGCATTCTTACAATAGTAGGTGGGAGGAGATAGCAGGCTGATAAAGAAGTTGTCCTCCCCTGGTGAAACCTTTCTCTTTTTCTATTACTCCTGAATTCTTGAAAAACCAGGATGTCATCAACTGATGTATATTTGCCCTTGAGAGTCACAGTATCACTGGACCATTGAGGCCTCAACTGGTGACCAGAAGAAGCAAAACAGAGCCATGCTCACACCATAGCCAGCTCACGGGCAAGGTAGCATTGGGCCTTAGACAGCTATAGTCAGACTTTAATTGTGAAATGATGTTTTTCCCTTTAATTTATGTAGAACAGCTCTTGTGAAAATACAGGATTATTTAAAATATTTTAACTCTGCTGCAGAACTGCATGTTTCTGACACTAAGTACGAGCAATCCCTAATAACAAACATGAATAAAAATCTTCAAGGATGCTTCCTGGATAAATAGAAGCATGATCTAAAATCTTACTAAAGACACAGCAACTAAAGCTCTGGAAACTGCTTCCAAGTTATGTGTAAGAAAGGAAATAAGAGGACTGTACTGAATTGTTTTATTAATAAAGAATCAGAAAATTTAACACAATGGGAAACTCAAAATCAAATATCTGATGTTTTTCCAGGCAGAAGTAAAGTCTGAGATATCTGTAGGTAGGAAAAGTGTTAAAACATATGTCACAGGTTTTGTTGTTTCTAAGTTTTGTTTACTCTTTAAGAAGAATGTTCCATACTTATAAGATGTACATTTGAATAGAAACAAAGGACATGACTAGTGTAGTTTCAGAAGGAATGTTAGTTTTAGAGAAAATGAGTTAACCAGTGAGATAGGTACATGGAAGGCTTCTGTGATAACTGACAGAGGAGATTATATTTCTTCATTAACTTGTTATTACAAACATATTGATTTTATTATATTAAATAAGCTATATATTACGTGTGTTTTTCTAAGAGGAACACAGCTTATTTGACATTATGAAGGTAGAAAATATTATGGAGATAGTCAACAAGACCTCACTATGTATCTTGCTGCAAACTCTTCACTCTGTAACACATGCTATTTTTACCAGCCCAAAATAATATGAGACGAGAAATGGGTCAGAGGTGTTCTTTGTATTCAACTAAATCAAATTCAATTATACTTTGGAAAATTTAACTTTCTAAAGCTTCACATAATACTTTAAGCCAGTGTGCTATGTTTATATATTGCATTTAATCATAGGTAGTAAAAACACAACATGCAGCATTAGGGAAAGAATATGGACTAAGATAAGTTAAATTCAAACTTGTATAATAAAGCATAGAAACAGAACTCTGTAGATATTAAACCAATCATTACCCCAAGATTTGTAATATTTTGGGGGGTGAAAATTAGGCCAATTAAAGTAACTTCTTTGATAGGTTTACATAACTTGAGTGATACTTATTCCTCTAGGATGAAAAAAACATGTGAATATTATGAATTTATTTTAGCCCTGTGCCCACAAGTGCAAAAGACTCAGGGTCTTATAAACAGATAGGTGTCCCACATTTATGAATCACTGTCTACTTCCTATTATTTGAACTCTTGGATCCCCGGTAAGCCATTTCTCTACCAGAAATCTTTCTACGAACTTATCTGTCCATAAAATTTTCTCCTTCTTGAGGACTATAGCTGGTTAGGTGCTTAAATGGAGAAAGCATGAACCTGGAATAATATATTTTTTTTTCCTTCAGGGATTATCTTTCTGGCAACAAGGAGGCACTATTAAGTTTATTTAGTCTCTTTTATCCTTCAGTCTGTTTCTTTTCCTTCTTCTGGTTTTAATAAATGTGTACCATCTGGTTTAATTATTGTTATATTGCAGGAGGGACTACAACTTTACAACTCTTATCCCTGTAGAAAAGCTTGGCTTTTAAACAAAATTCTCTTTGCAAAATTACAGATCTATGTTAACTCTTAAATCTAGGTAATGACAATTTCTTTACTTTTTCTTCATGTTAATAATTTTCACTTTTTATCACTCTCCACCACACAGAAAATCAGGAATGAATCTGAGTAAATTAAAATAAGGTTATGGAAATGAAAATATAAAAGATGTTAAGTATCCATGGCTGTGGATTATATATAAACAAAACTAACCAAAAAATACTGTGGAAAGGAAAAAAATGTTAACCAAAGATAAGGAAGATAGAAAGTGAAGACACAGGGTGGCAAACATATCTCAATGACCAAAATGGGGACCCAGATTTTACTATGCCTAATTTACAGAGGGAGTCATTTAAAAATGAGAAAGGTCATAAGAGTGAAGAAATATATAAATAGTAGAAAATGTGTTGGCTATTATAATGTCAAGGCATTTCCAGGCTTTCGTCTGACAGTACAAGCCATGGTTTCTTAAAAGTGGAGAGCAGTATCATTTACAGTAAATTAGTAACCACTGAATTTGCTATTCAGTTAATTTTTGGATACAGGGCAATGTTGTACTGTACCTAATCTCTTAAATATCTATTGTATTATATTACAGCTATAATTGGAATTTTTCAAAAGGGATCAGAGTCTTCAAAATAGTAATAGATTTAGCTTTGGTTAATATAACTGAGAGTTTGCATTCCACAAGGTTTTGTGTTATAAATATTAATTTATTGGTTAGCAGTAGGAATTTCATTGTAATAGGCCATGGAATACAGGACTATCCTGAATTTGAAGTATTTTAAACAGAATGAGTAAAATTACAGTTAAAGCATAGGAAATGTGTTTCTCTGTGTACCACACTTTCATTGCAAACATCAATCCGTTAGAACTGAGGACATGTAGAGTCACCATGTCATTACGTCTCAGGCCATCAAATTTGAAACAGATATGGAAAATCATGCTGGTTTACTAATTAATGCCCATGATTCATTGAATTTCTCATTTAATAAATAATAATTGATTATCATGTAGAGAGATGAGGGTTTATGTTTAAAACTGATGACTTTTTATACGTCTGCTTATGAAGAATGACATGAATACGTACAATCTGGAGTGTTTTTTTTAAATAACAAAATAATCTATAAAATTCATGTGATGGTGAGAGTTCAGCAAATTAGAATATATCATTCTAACAAATCCTATTTCTAACATAAACATAATCTACAAGCTAATACTTATAAAGATGTGTACATGTTATTAAAAATCAGTATCACAGGAAAGTAAAGAGGCTTTATTTCTCAATAAAAGATGCAGATATATTGTGAAATATACAGAATTTTTCATTGATCTCTCAGACGATAAAACATTTCACTAATATCTGTACTTATTGATCTTATGCCTTTATTCTTGGCTAGGGTAATGACCAAGAGGTCAATGTACTTTGGTGCCCTCTTATGCCTTCTGAGAAAGATAATGATAACCCAGGACTCTGAAAATTGAAAGTTCCTGGTATAGAATATTCTTACTACTAAGGAATATTAAATATAATAATACATATTTTTCCATTTTCAACCCAAACTAAGCACATTTTAAACTTAAAAGCTGTTCTATATCTATACTTCAACAAATATTATGGTAGATACTGCAGTTCAAACCCTCAAGTAAAGTCTCTATAAAAGGTTCAGTGAAGGCAACTGTTGACTCATATTCAATGCTGAGTTCTGTACTGTGACTAGTGTGAAGCAAAAAGTAGTACAAAGAAATGCAGTAAAAAGCATGACTTTATCACTTAGTGTTATGTACTATATTTTAATTAAATAAGATTATTTTTAGGAGAGAACAAATTACAGCATAACAAGCTAAGATTTTATATCAAACATGATATTTCAGTAAGTCAAATTCTTTTAACAATATTTGATTTCAAGTAAACACCATTGTTAGCTGCTACCACTTCCATTTTCTTTGTCATTTGATCTCTGTATGTTATCCTTTCACATCTTCAAAACATACTAAATAGTCTTGCTTAGTAGTGTTTACCAAACATTTTCAAACATGTTTTTCTCATGGTCATAATATATGCTGTCATACATAAAAATCATCAAACTATATTTAATATTCGCTACAATTAACTTTTACTTAAGCCATCGATTTTAGAACTCCTAATTACACTTATAATTTTGTGTCGTCTTTTAAATTAATTTACTTTTTGAGCTTTTTTAATTTAAAAAAATTGAGCACAAAGTAGCATTTCCATATATACATTCATGTTTTGCCTCCAGTTTTTCCTATTATTAACATCTTGCATTAGTCTTCATATTGTTTTCAACAAGTGAAATAATGTTCACACATTATTAATTAAATGTCCTGGAATGCATTAGGGCACGCTCTTTGTGCTATACCACTTTTGAGCTCTGAAAATTGCATTATGACCCATATCTGCACTCATAGAGGATATTATTACTACTATAAATGTTCCCTTTATCCAAGCTGTCTGTCCCTCCTTTCTTCACCCAAGCTTCTGGTAACCATGGATTTTTTTTTTTTTTTTATATAGTATGTGCCCTTGTCAGATGGAAGTTTTAGGTGTGATGAAAAAATAGAGTGAATGTTTAAATTTTTTAAATAAATTAAAATATACATTGCTTTCAATCCTCCTCAGAATGCACCTACTTACATCAAATACGCTTATCCCATTATCCTAACCACTTTGCTGAGAAGTTCTGGAGATCCTCTTTTGTGAATGCCTTTAGTTAGTTGCATGTGGTGACTCTAGCTGTCCTGAACGGATTCAAAACATTTACTTTTTTTTTTCTTTTTTGTTTTTTTGAGACAGGGTCTCACTATGTAGTTGAAACTGACCTGGAACTCACTATGTAGTGCAGGCTGTTCTCAAACTCAGAGATCCTCCTGCCTCAGGCTCCCAAATGCTGGGATTACAGGTGTGCACCACCATGCCTGGCTCCATGGAAGTCTATTGAAAGAAGCAATTACATTAACTTACTTTTGACATTTTTTAAATTAATTAATTAATTTATTTATTTTATTTTATTTTTGGTACCAGGGATTGAACTTGGGTCCTTGAGCTTGCATGGCAGGTGGCAGAACCACTGAGCTAAATCCTCAGGCCGACATTTTTTATTTTTATTTTTGGCAACAAGGATTGAACTCAGGACCTTGTGCTTGTGAGGAAGGCGGCGGATCCACTGAGCTAAATCCCCAGCCCACTTTTGACAAGTTCTTTACTTTTGCATTAGTGCTTTTGAGTCATTGTGTTCTGTTATTAATACGATTTAGATAATCTATCTGTCTTCATCTTCTGTCTCCATATTCACATTAACATGACTCTTTTCAACCTACTAAACTTACTGCCCTGCCCAGTGGACATCAAATATTAGAAAAGATTTCCACAGTCATTCAACCATTGTTTCTCTTTTATAAAATAATTTCTAACCAGAATAAACACATTATTCTTGCACTAGCTGTATTTCTGTCAGATTTACATGCAAATAAAAATTTCTCAGAATTTGAAACTTACCTTCTTAAATTCCATGAATGAAGATGTAATCAATTGACTTTTCTCCGGGTTGCTAGCTGTATCTAACTTGGTGTTAACTTTTGTGATTGCTCAAGGGGAAAAAAAGCTATGTTGAGCTGTGAGTTGTATGATTAGCTTTCCCAGCTTCAGAGAACAAGAGCTTCTTGAACATAAAAAGGACTCTGCTTGTTATTACTGGCTTTAAAGGTGAGGAAGTTAAACAATGAACCAAGAAATGCAGGTGGTTTCTAGAATCTGGAAAAGACAAGGAAATCAATTCTCACCCATAATCCATTAAAAACATATCTTAATTTTAGCATAGCCTGATTTACGTAATATATTTAATCATCAAATATAAGAAAATAAATTTAAATCAGGAATTTTGTGGCATTTCATTGTGGGAGCATTAGATTACTAAAATGATAAGTAACATCACAGATAAGGGCTGAACAACAGTGAATTGAACTCTAGAGCCCACTCACAGATAATTATTCATAATTTATTACAATTCTGGTGATGACTTGGTGGTTATAAATGGCTGGATATATGACATTTCCCTATAAAAAGTAGACTTAGTAAGAAAAATAATCCCCCCAAATATAAGCTGCAGCAAATATAGAGAGAATCAGAGAACAGTGACAATAAGGAATTTGAAATATGGATAGAGTACCATGGTATTATTTTTCTTTCTCAATTAAATTTGAATAATCTATTTATTCAAATAGGTTTAGAAACTAGATCAGTTAAGTGTAATTGTCGTTTGGCCTGTATTAAAAACTCCTGGATAGGTTATTGGATCATAGGATCTGTGTCAGTCAGTGCATACTAGTGAAACAGATTTAATGTAAGATATACAAATACATAAGAATTTGCAATACCGACTTACAGAGGCCACCCACAGAGTCAGGTGTGGCAGAGTGCAAAAAGTCTGCCTGTGCTTTGGAGTTCTGAAAAGTTCAAAGGCCTGTATCTCACTATAGTGCACCATGCAAGTCCATATTAGGAAGCCACAGGGTCTGCACTGGAAGGCTGAAGGGTCTGAGGTGGAAGCCCAGAGACATTCAAGCTGAAGGTGAAGACTGTAACGCTGAAGAAACCGAAGCCATCTTTTCTTCTTCCTTTTTCCTTTTATACAATTTGGTCAACAGTCCTCCCTAGGGCGAGTTGTCCACAGCCAGAACCACAACGGGCCAATTCAGTTGGGCATTCCTTACTCAAGTTGACACCATCAGTTAAATATCGCACAGGTACTGTAGTCATAAGTGGGTTAATCCACTGATATTCCTAGATGGGTGTCCTTCGAGGAGGTCAGTTGGAGCAGGTAGGTCGCTTGGTACCATGTCTTGGTGATCATATCTCTTGCTAGTGGCTGTCCCCTGGACTCTGCTTTCCAGGCTGCCATGAACTAAGCAGCAGCGCCAAAATTCCCTTTTCCATGTTTCTGCCTTGATGTCACACAATTATGGACTGAATCCTCTGCAGTTGCGCACTAAGTATACCTCTCCTCCTTTAAGTAATAAGTGTCATGCATTTAGTCTCACAACAAAAAAGCTGATTAATATAATATATACATATATATATATAAATGATTATACATTATATGCAAGCATTTTTAAAATCACAAACTTCATTATAGCTTTTTGAAGGGATTTAGTAGGTAACATGCAAACCAATGGTCCTTGTACTGAAAGGTACTTAGTACTTAATACCGTATATCATTAAAATTATGTGACACTTCTCATAAACTGTTCCCTTTTATCTCTGTAGTCTACAGCATTCATACATTTACTCATTGTACATTTCCATCGTTTTTCTATTCAATAATTATTTCTAAGGTTCATATTAGTTGTCTTAGAAACTCAAAGTGTAAGATTAGAAAACACATATCCTGGTATGCAAGAATATAAATACCTTCTAGAAGGGACTGACGCTAAGTGCAGAAATAAATACAAATGCACAAACCTATTTATATATAAATTAATATGTTCTAAAGCTCTTTTTCATATTTTATGCATTCCTTTCATCTGTCTTCTAGTTAATATTGCTCATTAATGGATTTAACAGATGTAGTACTTTACGTTATTCAGGTAAAATAATTTTATGAACAACAAAATATTGTACAGGGAAAAATATTTTTCAGATAACAATAGAATTATTTTCCCTGGAAACCTACCATGAACATCTGTGAGAATGAAAATAATGAAGCAAAAAAATTAGTAAGAATTAAGGGGATTATATAAAGAGTGTTCCAAGGGAGTGGCGATATTAAATTTCAAAACGTTTATAAGTACTGTGTTACAATCAAGTAAAATATGTGATTTTCTGGTGGTTAATTCAAACAATCGGAGATCAGTCTTTTATACTTTTCAAGGCTTTGATGTTTTATAAATATTTAACTTAAATTATTATTAGCATGCATCAAAAATAAATTTATAAATTTATTCTAAACAGGAGTTTTATATTTAAATATGATTTCACTTTCAGCAAGGCTACTTTATATCTTTTTCTACTTCCTTAAATTCTGTAACTCTTATCCTCACATCATTTTTTCTAATTGACATCAGATCATCAGCCATTTACCATATTGAGAATGGGTAAGTAATTCAATGCAACCTTCGTCTTCCCACCGTCAATCACACAATCATGACCTCCGTGCCTTTTACACTTCTTGTTGTTATAAAACGTGGAAACCTTTGTACTCTTCAGCAGAGTGCTTGATTCCTTCTGTATTCATTTTCTCATATGTTGATTTTTTAAATTATCTTACTTTATCCCAAATTTTCAGGCATTTTGTCTGTATTTGGTATTTCTACTTTTTGCTCTACTGTAGGATAAAACTTCAAATAATATTTTTTTTCTAATAGTCATTTCTAATTGTGTCTGACTTTCTTTTAAAATCTCACTGGATTTTATTTGTAGTACTTTGTGAAAAAGCTCCTCTTAAACCCATTATTGATTGCAACATTGCTAAACCAAGTGTGACTAACTTTAGTACAAATATTGTTTAAAATTTAAATAATTTTCAAACCAAAAGCAATGAAATCATTTCACTGTATAAGCTTTCTATATTTCATCCAATCTACTTACTCACAAATGACTTAAACTTTTGAAACATAACACTGTTTTCTAGAAGTTTCTTAACACAGACATTTCAGTCAGGATGGCTCTCTTATTGTAAAAGACCAAGAGGAAAGTTGTATAAAAATGAGACCTAGAAAGCAAAACAACAGAGTACAACGTTATGAGCACAGGGGAAATGTTTGAACTAAGGTTACTCACCACCCAAAGAATGCAAAAGATCTTAAAAATCTAATTATATGCATTCAATTCTTGTAACTATTCCAGAATATTTGAAAATATGGTAAATTATGCAGTAGCTACAAAGCAACATAAAGCTCAGTTCTTACCTGACGACCTAGGGTTACATTTATTTTCATGAAATAATTTGACAATATATTCTAAATGTGGCAAAGAAAAAAGGAGTTGGTATTTTTTAAAGAGATAATTAGAATCAAATAGAAAAAAAAATTCCAGTTTGTTTTGACTGTTGAAATGTGTGTTTAACTTGCAAGGAAGCAATTCACCAAGTGAATTTTTGCATTAATTTTAGTCATTTAGAAATGCAGAATTTCCAACTGATGGGCATGTGGGCTGTTTCCAATTTTAGCTATTACAAACTTGTGGCTATAAACATAGGTGTGCATATATCTCTGAGATATGATTCTTTTAATTCTTTTGGGAAGAGGTATGGCTGGGTCAAATGAAATAGGAAGAAAGGGGCTAAAGGTGTAGGGAAAGTAGGAAGGGTAGTGGAAAGCTAATAAGGGAAAAGAAAAAAAATGAGAAAATGTAAAAATGGAAATGAAGTGTTTGTGGGGGAGAGGGGTGAAGGGAGGGCAGGGACAAGGGGAAGCAATGAAATCAAGACTGTCAGGTAAAGGTACAAGATCCCAGTAATGAATGTAACTGTACTGTATACCTAGAATGCACCAATAAACTCAATGAGGAAAAAAATAGAAATGCAGAATTTGTGTTCAATATCAAGCAATAACTACTGAAATTGATGAAAATTTCTGCCGCCATTTCCTCAATAAAGACAGAAAGTATAAATTTCATGATGCCTATGTAGTTAATTGATATTTAGTGGGAAAGGTTATTAGGTGTATTTGCATTGGCAAATTGTAAGAATTGTTTCCTCAGAATCATTTTGTTAATATATAACAATCATTGCTTGTAGATGGATATGTTAAGCAATGATCTAGTGAAATGAATAAGTAAGAAAATGGGAGTATAAAAATTTTATGCAACATATTTAAAGGGCATATTAAAAGCTCAATAAACACAGACAGTTTGTATTTTAGTGCCTTTTTAAAGGTAAAAACACTTGCTTCAAGGAAGAACTATAGTTAATAGTAGAAGTATAGACACAATTCTATTATTTATAAAATATTACTATCTCAAAACAACACATTGTACATCATCCATACTTTTACTTGTTTAAAGGGTACTGAGAAATTCCTGGGTTAAATAAAACTCATCCTGTTTATTTTAACAAAACCAACTATATGCTACACAGTTCTTACTGTATAGAGCTTATCTGCCTTTTTTAAGATAGCCTAAAATGACATGATACAAGAGAAAGTAACCATATGATTAAAATATATTAAGTGGTCAGGGCAGGCACATGTCTGTAATCCCAGCAATCTGGGAGGCTCAGGCAGGAAGATCATAAGTTTGATACAAACTTATGAAAATCATCAGCATAGTGAGATGTCTGAAAATTAAAATAAAAAGCATCCACTTAGCTATAAATGTCTATAGTTTCTCATTCTTTATGGCTGAGTAGTACTCCATTTTATATTTTAAAAAATTTTTATCCAGTCTCCGGTTGAGTGGCAATTGGGTTGTTTCCAAGATTTAGCTATTACAAACTGTGCCACTATAAGCATAAGTGAGCATATATCACTGTGGTATGATTCATTTAATTCTTTTGGGAAGTTACCCAAAGGCAAAATACTACTAGGACTTGCTTGCTAAGTGCAAAGTGTTTCAGTTCACTCTAAACTCTGTAAATACCGAAAATACATAAAGAAATAATTAAATAAAATAGAAAAAAAAGAACAAAGAAACTATGATAGTTTACTAAAATCGAAGACAATCACCTAGAGAACTTTATCTATTTGAAATGACAAAATGCAAAACACAGTGCCCTATGACTAACTACACTCGAGTTTATTGAAAAACCAGAGAAAGATATATATGCAATTAAAATTTATACATTTGTACCTTAATCTCCTTCATGTTAATATAAAGAAATAGAAGAACATTCTAATTTAAATAGAAGAAAATGCTGAAAGTAATGTCAAGTTAGATATATATAATTTAGGGAAATATTAATGTAATTGCCTTATAATTTTTGAAGCATGAAATTATAAATATATTTTGATATATTTAATAAGATCACTTGATTTCATGATGAAGTTAATTATCCCATACTTGATTGCCTATCAAGATAAAATTATTTTGGTATCATCAAAAGACTGAAAAATTACCTTTACCTTTTTAGATGTATATTTGAGTCATGCAAATACAGTTTGAAAATGAATATTTTCATTTTTGTATGCATGAAGCATATATCACTGGAAATAATTTTACTCAGATGTGATTGAAATATGGTATATGTAATTGTTGTACTTTTAAAAAATCTGCAAACTTTATTTGTAGGGGAAATATCTATGTTAATGTATTCATTTGCCTAATTGTCTTTAGTGTTTTTAAATACATATTTCAACAAGTGCAAATTCAGAATGATCATGTCCAGTGCTTCACCAATGGAAAATAGTTGTGGTGGATTTAAAATTGAATCATAGTGAATTAAGTACATGAGAAACTGTATGTGATACTTCTGCTATACTAATGAGAAATACTATGAAAAACTACAGTTTTATGGGTTGATAATAATTTCATAATATTTATATGAGTAACTTTGTTTCCAAACATTCCTTTATATTTTTATTTTCATTTCATACCTGAGTAGACAATGTATCATTTCTCTTTTTTGACATCATTCCACTTTCATACTGAAGTTTTTCGTTACCTTTGTTGTAAAATTCTTATTTAAGGAAAATATACATATGTATTATACACAATAAATAATATGTTAATATATTATGTAATACCTTACTCCTTTGATTGTTTTATTGACATTTTCTTCTCAACAGAACATTAAAACATATATGATCTATTAACCATTCCTTTTAACTTAAATATTAATATATTTTGGCAAGTATTTCTCAACCAGAAAATATAATCTAAATTTTTCATTCTACTACTATTGTATATGAGTATTATTTCCTAATCTCTGAACTTCCAACAAATTGAATAAAATAACACATGATCACTTTTTTTAGTTTTTGAAAATTAGGGACTTTGTAGTAATCCAGTAATGTGACTTATGCAAGCTATGACTTTTCTTCTTCATCCAGAATGAAGTCAACTTGTGCGTCTCATGTTCATCCAAGTGATGCTATAGACTGCAGGTCTTGCAGGTTCGGAGCAAATGACCATCCATCTGATCCCATTCATTGCTGCTCTTATTGCTACAGAACTGGTTTAAAATACTAATCATTCATTATCTAGAAAATTATTTAATTCTATTTTCCTCTAGCTAAATAATCTTGCCCGTCTATGCCTGGCATGGTGGCACATACCTGTAATTCCAGCACTCAGGAGGCTGAGGCATGGGGATCGCTGTGAGTTTGAGACCAGCCTGGGTTACATAGTGAGTTCCAGATCAGTCTCAACTACAAAGTGAGACCCTGTCTCAACCTCCCCCAAGTAAATAAATAAATAAATAAATAAATAAAAATAATCTTCACCATTTGGAATGTTGAAATAAGAAAGATGGATATATAGTAAATCATTACACTGACTTCTTCACTAGAAAGACATATTTAATTTCTTATTAAAATCTCTGACACTTGAAATACTCATTATATATTCAAACATAATTGGATAATGAAAGCTATTTTTTCACATTCATAGCCATTAAATTAAAATCCTAATGTCAAGGACCATAGAAACTGCATATGCATAATTATGGGAGCATAATTTGTTACACAATGAATTCATTTTTTTTTTGTACCAGAGATCAAACTTGGGACTGTAAGCTTGTGAGGCAGACAGTGGCACCACTGAGCTAAATGCCCAGCCCCAATAAATTGATATTTTGAAGACCTGAAAACCAGTATGAACAGCTTGACCTTTCTGGAAAACTAAGGAGCTATGAAAGATTATCACATTTTTCTGCCCCAAACTTGAGATTATTGTGAAATTTTTGCAGTCATCTAGTATTACATTTAAATCTACTATCTATGATTTGTATTATTAAAGTCATAATTCAAGCAATAAAGTTTAATTCCACTAGGTTAATATGTAGAAAGAGTATAGGGCTTAATTATGTGAAAAAAATAGCTTTAGTAATTGTAGAATGTGGCCTTTTCTTGTATATTTTCAATTATATATTTATTTCATAAAATAAAATATTACATTGGCCTATTAAGTCTCAAAGATTTCATTGACAATGAAATTATATAAAGTAGTTTTGCATGGTTAGTTACAAGAAAAATGAATTAGAAAAACATATGTATAAAACAGAAGAAATGTCAGACACATCTGGTGCTCAGTGTAAAAAGCACCACATAACCCAAACTTGAGGCAACAAGAGGATGAAGAGAAAATGAACAAATTTCAGAAGGTCAGAATTATACTGATTTTTATGTCAAGGACTGTTTCGCTAAATCTCAGGATAAAACATAAAGCTTCAGCAGAAAGCAGAAACTAAGTCTGATATATTATTAGGAGGAAGATAAAAATTTGTTTTTGAAGGTAATACAGCATACAAGGTTGTGAAGGACAGTAATCCTGAAAAAAAAAAAAAATCAAGGAAGTGAATCCAGAATTCTGAATGTTTTAATTCTCTATATTATTGGTAAATCCTAAAAAAAACATGAAAATGAGAGAGCCAGAAATCAACCAAAAAGCAATTGATAAAGTCAGTAAAAAGCTAAGAGCTTTCAGTTATCTTATGTGGCAAAGGAAACAAGATTGGACTGAGGGAGAAGGGAAGCGAAAAGACAACAATAAACACACCAGGGATTCAGCTGAGATTCTAAAAGGTTTCGCCCTAAAAATAAAATGTGAACCAGAAAAGATGAGTCCCACGACAAAGGCACAAAACAATCTAGGTTGTTTGTTGAGACAAAATAATATGCCCTGTTTTTAAGTCCTTTCAAAGAGCTAGCAAATTCTTCCCTGAAGGGAAAAGAAGCTGTCTAGAGCTTTTACACTATTACTTTTTCCTTTTTACTCTATCTTGATTGTTTCTGATTGTAATAGGCATTGAATCCTAATCTTTACTCTGAGTTATACACCCTGCCCTTCTTTCTTTCCTTCTTCTCCTTTCTTTCTCCTTCTCTTCCTCCTCCCCTCCTCCTGCTCTTCTTCCTTTTTTTTTTTTTTTTTTTTCCTTTTGAGAATGGGTCTCATTAAGTTGCCAGACTGGGCCCAAATTTGAGATCCTCTTCCTTTAGCCTCCTAGAGTGCTGGGAAAACACCCATGGGCCACAAAACCTGGTTTAAATTTTTCATATGAGTACAACGTGCAATCTTAAATTTTCTATTATTAACAGGGACAAAAAGCTAGAGAAAAAAAACAGCAATTGAAGGAATTCTATTTGTAATCCAGAAGCACTTTTTTTTTTTTTTGGTACTGGGGATCAAACTCAGGTCCTTCAGCTTGTGAGGCAGGCAGCAGAAGCACTGAGCTAAATCCCCAGCCCTCTATTTGTGATCCAGATAATTAAGTGATGAGACTTGAAATACAAACAATGAATAACAAGATCAGGAATGACACTACAGAAAGGCAAATCTTGGCCTGGTACCCAATGACTTTGATGAACTCAGACTACTAAACTAGCAGAGATTGAAAAAGCATTACCATGTTGACAGGAGTAACTGCTTCTAGCCACTATATGTGTCTAGAATAGTTGCTATTAATGTGTATAGAGAGGAATGCATTGCAATTCCTTAGGATAACTTGGTATTTCCAAACCAAGTGTTGCTATAATAGGAAATAACTTACAAAGCCCAATGAGAATATTGCAAACAACATTTCAGGTAAATTCTGCATCTACCAAATTATCAGTTTGTTTTTGTTCAGCACAAATGTTAGCTAAATGAGAGGTGAAGCCACAGAGAAGATTGGACAATGAATGAAGATTATAATTACCAGTTATTGACTCAAAACCAAGACTAACAACAAGATCTTGTGCATATTGTTAACCACCCTGTTGTAATTTTTCCAGAAATTATAAACAAATAAATTTTGGAGAGCTTAACCCAATTACTAAATATTTCATAATTTCTTGATGAAACAATCTAAGCAGTGGGGCTCAAGGGATGGATTTTGTTGGATAAGACATTTACCGGTGTTTTCTTAACCAACTGGCGTAGTCATTCCCCACTTCTGTTATGGTCATCAAATGAAATTTGTAGTTGGTTCCTTTTCCATGAAATTGCCAGAATGCTTTATCTGTGGTGTATTAAGTACTCCATACCTTCTCGTGCTATCAGTCTGACCTGTGTCACTAGTTGACATGACAATTTTAATTAATTTATCTGCCTTTATTATGAAAGAATCCCCCTCAAGTATATATGGGTTATAGTCCTGAAGAATCTGACATAAAACCGCTTCACGATATTTTGTTACATTTAGTATCCTTGATACAAAATTTTGACACACTTTTCAAAAACTATCGTAGGCAAGCACTCTCAAGAAAAAAGCCAATGCAATTTTCAGATCTTTAAGAGATAAATTCATGTCTGTTTATAAGCAACTATCATTTCATCTTCAATCTTCATGTGAACCTAATTCCACTTCATAAGCATAGTGTGCTTGTGATCGTCATTTTTCTGTGCTATCCCCAATAGTTTTCTTTTTGTCATTCAGATGACTATAGCTAAGTATTTTCACAGATAAAACCCACAATAACAACACAAAAATCTTAATAATAACCACAATAATAACATTAAAAATGTCAGACCTTGTATAATTTTTGAACTCCTGTCTTATTCCATTGTCACTACAGGGAAAGAAAGTAATTTTAAATTGGATTAGTACACTGTCATTGTATTTTTTTTTGAATTCCATTTGATTTTCCTATCTGAACTTCCAATAGAAAATTGTCCAATAATTGTCCCATAATGGTCCTGTTGGTTTGAGCAGCACTGTATATGATATTTACTACCAGAAATATAATGAATTGTTTTATTTTCAGATTGCCTTTTGTCTGTAACCTTCATCAGAATATATGTAGAAACTATAATGAAAACATTTTATTTTTTAATTCTCATTAGGCAAAAACTTATACAAATATCTTTCTGTATAAAAGTACTTCAACTCTGTCCACAGTTACTAGTTTGTTTTTTTTTTTTTTTTTTTTTTTTTTGTAGCCAAAAATCAAGCTTTATTCCCTTTAATTTGATTTGCTTGGGTATTTTGTTACAACAATGAAAGCGAACACAAAAATGAAACCATTCTGCTTGTAAAGGGCTGCCTAGCACATGGTGAACATTGTACACATAACTTTCTTTTTTTTTCAGCTTTAATTGAGTTTATTGGTACATTTTAGGGATACAGTACAGTTACATTCATTGTTAGGATCTTGTATCTCTGCATGACAAGTCTTGATTATCATTTTTTCCCCTTACCTCTGCCCTCCCTTCATCCCCTCCTCGCCTCCCCATCTACAAACATTTTATTTTCATCTTTTCATTCTCTCACATTTTTTTCTTTTCCCTTTTTACTCTTCCCCTACCCATCCCACCTTCCCTACACTTTTAGCTCCTTTCTAGTTTTTATGACTTTAGGTTCAAGAGGATATTTTTTCCTATTGTGAGTGCTTTTAGTAATATAACGTTAAAACATTTCCAGTTGTTTACTAGCTCTCTTAGAAGCAATCATATGAGCATCCACATTGTTATCATCAGGTATAATGATCCTTACTAATGAAAATCTGAGATGGTATAAACAGGAAGAACATAATTAAGGAAACTGATTCATGCCTAAGTATTTTGTGTGTTTTGATAACCAAAAATTCTAAAGTCATTTTAATTTCTGCCAATGTCCAATAGAAAATTATCGTACACTCAGATAAGAATAAGAACAACAGTATTAACTGAGGCTGTCTTTTATAAGAATGATGCATTTATAACCTTTGGAAATATGTTACAAATTTTGAGCTTTGTATAAAAATACACATATATAAATCTGGTTTTACTTGCTGATGTTTTTGTAGAATGTTTGGCCAAACAGTTGTTTTCTACTGTAAAGATGCTGACTGATGTTAGTTGCCTTTTGAATATAGAGTCCCATCTCATTTTATTGCCTTGATAAAATATCTGCAAAAGTGTATACATTCTTAGCAGCCTCTAGAAAAAAATCAAACCTAAATAAAAAAATTAATGTGATAAAAATGCATATACCTTGATAGTTTACGTGTTACCGTTTGTATTTATTGAGGTGACACTTTTTCTTGGGCAATTCTAATGTTTATAATAATATATAGTATTTAGGTGAATTTCTAGTGAATAAAAATGAGACCATTAAATGAATGATTGTTTAACCTACTACCACCAGTGTGTCTTTGTAAAGCTAATTTCATATGTCAGAAAAGACTTTATGCTACCATGGATAACTAAATTTTCTAGGCTAATAGTAACACAAATAAAAATATGCATTCTTAATTTTGCATTTTTGACAGCTCTCTGCACAACTATCCATAGGAAAATGTATTCACCAATGAAATTACTACTCTCAGAAGAGAAGTCTGAAGATGCTCTGAGTTTAGTGATTTAAAGTTAACACTTCATGGACAACCATTAAAATACAAAAATAAAATCAGTATGGAAATGCTAATTTATGCATCATCCAGAGAAGATTTAGACAAGGGTATAGCAAACATTTTATAGTGACCTCTAAAAGAAAAATTTCCAGGTAGAGCTTGAGATTCTACCAAAAAAAAAAACCATAAAGATATTTTGATATCTGACTGGAGATTAGGAATGAATGTTGATCATTTGCCTCTGTGACATACATTCAATTTAAAATATATATATCATTCTCTTTGTAATGGAATAATTTAGTATTTTAAAAACTGATAACATTAATTAATATTTAGCAATTATCAAATGACATGAAATATAGTGGTGTGATTAAAAAAAAAAGCATTTAAAAACAAAAGCTATGTTTAAAGGGAACCACAAATTAGAGAGGGAATAATAACATCATCATCAGAGATAGAATGGTTTGCCTGTTTAAATGGATTATAGATTAGCACAATAAATACTAGGTAAAATAAATATGTTTTTTAAAATATTGAAATGCAACAGTATGCTGGAGGATATTCTGAATGTTAAAGAAAGTGAAATACAGGAGTAAAAATAAAGAGGATCTGGTCAATGTGCCTTTATATCTAAAGAAAGAAATAAAATTATTTTTAAAAATTTGTTATGGCATGTCAGCCTTGCGTATTACAGCATCTTTTTTTAAATATTATGTCTGTTTTGTGTTTTATGCAACACTTTCAAAAGATACTGTCTTTTAAAGAAATATTGAGAAAACATGCTCATTTTCATTTGTCAAAATTTCTGGTTCTAAATTTGCACTTGCCATCCTCTAGGACTGTAAGAAATAGATTTCATTTAGGATTTGAAATACCTCATTTATCTTTTTTTTTTTTTTAACTTACTGTGCATTTGGTTCAGGGTGTCCAGATGGTTGACTGTCAGACTTTTCCACCTCATTTCCCCCAGAGTTTACCTTTGGTGGGGTGGAAGTCTGTGTTTCTGTCTTGTTTAAATACCTTCTCATTTCTGTCTTTGTCATTGGTACTGTCCTTGCTTTAATTCCTGGTTGAATATTTCAATCTTCCAGATATAGCTGGTCTTTAGATTTTGAGGCTGTAATGTCTCTGAGGCAAACTCATTTTCATTATACCAGGGAGGACAACTGATTAGATCATCACAACACCTTAGCCCAAGTGATACAGTCAGCAACACAACAGCAACACGCACAGCTTAGAAAATGACAATTGTGGTAGTTATTAATCTGTCACCTTTTACTATGTAGATAAAATCAAAATCGAGGACCAGTCTAAAATATTTTCACAATAAATAGACTCTTCAATATAGCAAATTTACTCTTCAACTTGAGGATTTAGGAGTTGAGGAGGGAAGGATAGATAGGATAGATAGATTAGAAGTGAAGTCAGAGGACACAGGAAGATCACACCAACTCTAGGGAGTTGTTGAAGAGAAGAGGAGAAGACAGAACAAATTATTCTGAAGAAGAGCAATAGGGAGGCTAGAGGCCGTAATCACTTTCTTTTAAAATTAATGGCAATTGAGAGAAGGAAAAAGAGAAGAAAGGGAAAAGAAAGAAAATAAATTCAAATTAGGATAGGAACATGAACCAAAAGGGAGAGTAATGGAGATCTATGTGGGAGAGAGAGAGAGGAAGGGAGGGAGGGAAGGAGACAGAGAGAGAGAGAGAGAGAGAGAGAGAGAGAGAGAGAGAAAGATTAAAAAAGGAAAAATGAGAAATGAGAAAGATAAAAATATTTCAAATGATTAAAGATAAGTGAAAAATATTACTTTGAAAATAAAAAAATACAAACAGAAATAGAGGGCCTCCTTCAGGGTGTGCCTCTGTTTACACAATAGACAGCATGGGTGGAGTGTGCAGGTCTAAGCTAATTAGTCTCAGCAAGCCAGCAGCTGTCCCCTGAGGTTCAGGCCCATTTTTGGCTGCAAGGCCCAAGTTGAGATCTCTCATCTTTCTGCTGGGTTTAACTCTGCGAGGTTCAACTGTCCTTCCCTTGAAGTTAGACCAGGTTCTGATGTGAGGTGCTGGTCCCTCCGTCTTACCAACTATGGTGGTGTGGTGTGCCTTTTTTGCAGATTTTCTCATTTTTCCAGTGGGCTTCAACATTCATTTAGGAGCTTCAGAGAGGCCTTCTTTCTCCTGTTTGTGGGAGGGGTGGCAGAACTCCCCTATATTGGGCTTCTCTGTGGTGCCTGATTGAAGGGGCAGGCCTACGGGCAGATAGTGAGCAGCAACCTGGCTCCTAGAAAACAACCTCCAACTTAGACTGCTGTATCCAGCAAAACTCTTTCAAAATTGATGGGGAAATAAGAAACTTCCATGACAAAGAACACCTGAGAAATTTCATGACCAAATAGGCACTCCAAAAACTTCTAAACAATATCCTGGAAAAAGAAAATGAAGACCACAGTGCCATAAGGGTCAGCAGAGCAAATATACCAGGAAAGACAAGAAATTAAAGGGAGAGTGTGAAAAACAAAACAAAACAAGAAACTAACATGACGGTGAAAAGCCAGTGCATAACAGTTATAACCATCAGTGTTAATGGCCTCAATTCAACAATCAAAAGAAACAGGCTGGCAGAATGGATTAAGAAGCAAAATCAAACGATATGCCATACACCAAATACCCACTTAATCCATAAAGAAATTTAGAGACTGAGAGTACAAGGATGGAAAACTGTTCTCCATATGACAGGAGCCCAGAAAAAAAGAGGGGTGAGTTATTTTACTTGCAGACAGAATAGATTTCAAGCCAAAACTGATTAAGAGAGACAAAGAAAGCCACTACATCCTTGTAAAGGGAACAATACCAGAGGAAGAAATGACAATCATAAATATATATGCGGGCTGGGGATTTAGCTCAGCGGTTCGGTGACCTGCCTTGCAAGTGCAAAGATCTGAGTTCAATCCCTGGTACCAAAAACATAAAAAATAAAATAAATAAATAAATATATATGCACCAAGTACTATTGCCCCCATCTATATAAAAGAAATATTAATGGATATGAAAAACAAAATAAGCACTAATAAAATTGGAATGGGGGACCTCAATACTCCACTGACACAAATAGACAGATCACCTAGACAAAAAAAATCAACAAAGAAATAGCAGAACTGAACCAAGCCTCAGAACAAATCCACTTAGTAGATGTCTACAGAGTGCTCTCCACCACAAAATCAGATTATACATTCTTTTCAACTGCACACAGATCATTCTTGAAAATAGACCACATGCCATCTCATAGAAAGTGCTTAAGTAAATGCAAAGGAATTGAAGTTAACCCTAGTACATTATCATACTACAGTGCAATTAAACTGGATGCCAATAGCCTAAGAAACTGCAAGAACTCCACAAACACATGGAAATTAAATAACACTCTCCTGAACAACCATTGGGTTACAGAGAAAATTAAAAAAGAAATTAGACACTTTCTACAATGAAGTGATAATACCAATACAGCATACAGGAATTTATGGGAGACAATGAAAGCAGTTCTATGAGGGGAATTCATTGCAGTAACTGCTCATATTAGGAAAACAGAGCGAGTGCAAATAAACAATCTAATGCTTAACTATAAGCTCATAGAAAAAAGAAGAGAAAGACAAACTGAAAGCTTATACAAGGGAGGAAATTGTAAAGATCAGAGAAGAAATTAATGCAAAGGAGACTAAAAAAATGTACAAAAAATCAGTGAATCAAAGAGTTGTTCTTGCAAAAGTATAAATAAAATCAATAAACCCTTAGCCATCCTTATTAAAAAAAGGAAGTAAAAGGCTCAAATTCATTCAATTATGAATAAAAAAGGTGAAGTCACAACAGAAATCTAGAAATCCCGAGGATCATCAACACCCACCTTGAAAAGCTATACTCTAATAAAGTGGAAAGTACAGAAAAAAATGGACAGATTCCTAGATACATATGAACTTCCAAAGTTGAACAAATAAGATATAAAAAGTCTAAACATCCCAATTACATTCAGTTAAATTGAAAATGTAATTAAAATATTTCCAACAAAGAAAAGCCAAGGCCACGATGGCTCCACTGCTGAATTCTTCAAGACATTTAGAGAAGAACTATCACCACTGCTCTTGAAACTTGTCAATGGAATTGAAAGGGAAACAATACTTCCAAATTAATTCCTGGAAGCAAGTATTACTTTGATTCCAAAACCAGGGAAAGACCCAATAAAAAAGGAGAACTATAGGTCTATCTCCCTAATGAACATAGATGCAAAAATCCTCAATAAGACACTGGCAAACAGAGTATAGAAGATCATCAAGAAGATCATATGCCCTGACCAAGTTGCATTTATCCCAGGTATGCAAGGATGGTTCAACATAAATGAATCAATAAATGTAACATATTATATTAACAAAACTAAGGACAAAAAACATACGATCATCTCAATAGATGCAGGAAAAGCATTTGACAAAATTCAACACACTTGCATGATAAAATTTCTGCAGAAAATTGGAATAGATGGTATTTCTCTCAACCTAATAAAGGTTATCTGTGAAAAACCAATAGTCAAAGACCATTCTAAATGGTCAAAAACTAATAACCTTCACAATGAAATCAGTAAAAAGACAAGGATGTTCACTATCACCACTCCTTTTCAATATAGTTCTAGAAACATTAGCCAAAGCAATTAGATAAGAGAAAGGAATAAAAATAGTAAAGATAGGAAAGGAAGGAGTTAAATTGTCACTACTTGTTGTTGATATAATACTGTACGTCAAAGATCCAAAAAACTCTGCCAAAAGACTGCTAGACTTAATTAACCGATTCAGTAGAGTAGTGGGATGCAAAGCTAACACTTAAAAATCAATAGCCTTCTTGTACATAATTGACAGATACAATTAGAGAGAATTTAGCGAAACAATTCTTCTCACAATAGCTTAAAAAATGAAATTTCTAGGAACTAGCCTAATGAAAAGACAAAAGACCTCTACACTAAACATTACAGCACTCTGAAAAAGAGAGATAGAAGAGGGTATAAGAAAATGGAAAGACATCCCTTGCTCCTGGGTAGTAAGAACCAAAGTAGTGAAAATGTCCATACTTCCAAAACTTCTATACTGATTCAATGCAACCCTTATTGAAATTACAATAGCATATTTCACAGAACTTGAGAAAACAATCAAAAATTCATTTGGAACCAGAAGAGACATAGAATAGCAAAATCCACTGTAGGCAATAGAGACATGGCAGGGGCTATCACAATTCTATACTTGAAACTCTACTACAAAGCCACTGTGATAAAAACAGCATGGTACTGGTGAAGAAACAGGCCCGAGGATCAATGATATAGATTAGAAGATGCAGAAACAATACCAGACATATTCAGCTACTTCATCCTTGACAAAGGAACCAACCATCCTCACTGGAGGAAAGATAAGGTCTTTAATAAATGGAGTTGGAAAAGCTGGATTTTAACTTGCCAAAGATTAAAATTAGATCCTTATCTTTCACCATGCAATAAAATAATATCCAAGTGTATTAAAGATCTAAATTTCAAAACAGAAGCTGGGTGTGGTGGCACACACCTGTAATCCCAGCACTTGGGGGGCTGAGGCAGGAGGGTCTCTGTGAGTTCAAGACCAGCCTGGGCTACATAATGAATTCCAGGTCAGTCGGAACTACATAGTGAGACCCTGTCTCAAAATAAATAAATAAATAAATAAATAAATATCAAAACAGAAACACTAAACTTACTGGAAAGTATATTAGGTAGAATTCTTTTTTTTTTTTTTTT
>NW_022900936.1:18906757-18947162 GCF_012274545.1 Fukomys damarensis
TTCCAAATGAATTTTTGGATTCTTTTTTCTAGTTCTGTGAAATATAGTGTTGGAATTTCAATTGGCATTGCATTGAATGTATATAGCAGTTTCGGTAGTATGGCCATTTTCACTATGTTGATTCTTCCTACCCAGGAGCAGGGGATATCTTTCCATTTTTTTATATCCTCTTCGATTTCTTTTTTCAGAGTGCTGTAGTTTTCAGTGTAGAGATCTTTTGTTTCTTTTGTTAGATTGATTCCTAGATACTTCATTTTTTTGGATGCTATTGTAAAAGGAATTTTTTCCCTTATTTCTCTTTCTGTCTGTCTGTTATTTGTGTATAGAAAGGCTATTGATTTTTGGCATAGGAAAAGACTTTATAAACAAATCCTCAGCAGCCTGAGACCTTGCACAAAGAATAAACAACTGTGATCTTGCTATATTAAAAGATTTTGCAGGGCAAGAGAAATCACCAACAGAGCTAAGAGATAACCCACAATGTGGGAAAAAAAAATTACCCCTACTCCTCAGACAAAGTGCTACTATCTAGAATATATACAGAACTAAAAAACAAACAAACAAACAAAAATAGTCAAAGCCCCCAGATACAAAAACCCGATTCAGAAATGGAAGTCTGAAATGAACAGACATTTCTCAGACAAACAAGTAAAAGCAGCAAATAAATATATGGAAAATATCAACATCTCTGGTCATTTGATAGATGCAGATGAAAACAACACTGAGATTTCACATCACCTCAGAAAGAATAGCTGCTATAAAGACATTAACCAATAACAAATGTTGGTGGGGTTGTGGGGAGAAAGGAACCCTTCTCCATTGTTGGTGGGAGTGCAGACTGGTGCAACCACTATGGAAATCAATATGGAGATACCTCAAAGAGCTTGGACTGGAGGTTCCATTTGCCCCAGCTATCCCTCTGCTGGGTATCTTTCCAAAATAATTAAAAGCATCATACCACGGTGATACATGTGTAACCATGTTTATAGTGGCACAGTTCATAATAGCTAAAACTTGGAGACAGCTCAATTGCCCATTAACTGGTGACTGGATAAAGAAGATGTGGTTTTTGTATAAAATGGAGTACTACTCAGCCACGAAGAATGAGAAACTAGAAACATTTATAGCTAAATGAATGCACATTGTAGCTATAATCTTAAGTGAAATAAATAAGACATATTTGAGGAAATACCAAACAGTTTTTCTGGTGTAAAAAACTAAAAGTGTAAATAAGGTTGAAATTGTTTAATTGGGAGTATGAAATAGGAAGAAAATGGCTAAGGTGGAAGTGGGAAGGGGAGGGGAAAGGAAATGAGAAAAAAGAAAACATGAAAAAAATTATAAAATGGAAACAGTCTTTGTAAATAGAGAAAGGTGAAGGGGGTGAAGGGAGGGCAGGAGCAGGCGGGGAGAAGCAACCAAGACATATCATGTAAAGGTACAAGATCCCAATGATAAATATAACAAGTAGTATTTGCTTTAAATGTACCAATAAACTTAATGAAAAAAAAGCAATAGATTTCAATTTCTTATACATAATGTAGTTTCAGAAAGTCTGCTATAGGACCACAAGTGAACAAACATAACACTGACATATATTTGGTGTACAATTACTTGCATAGATGTGGGTTTTACACACACATTCTTTCATAATTAGAGTGATGAGCTACAAAATCACCAACTATTCAGCCCTCAGAAGTGGAATCCATTTTTTTTTACAAATATATTTCTTTCAAGGGTTTGACATTTTCTATGTGAATATTTTATCTTTGTTTTACCTGAATTATTAACCTTTATTTTATAAAACAATGCAGCTTAAAGGAATTTTTTCAATGAGACAAAAATACGAAGTATTTTTAAATATTGAACAACAAATATTAAGAAAAATTCACAGGAAATGAGATTGGTTAATGGTTAAGAGTCTATCAACGCATGTTCAGAAAAGCAACTTCTACTATTTTCATATTCATGATCAGTAACAAACAGCACAGTTTATAAGTTCCTTGCCAAATTGGGGAATCATGCTAAATAAGCTAATTTTGACAAAAGGAGGCAAGTTAATGGACCTGTTCCTACATAGACATGGCCTTCAGCCATGCAAATTTTATTTCCTCACTTTCTATTAAGAAGCAAATAATGATCAGGAAAATATTACATTTCTGTGTGGTTAAAATAAATGGGATGGACAATGTCAAATTGTATCTGATTACAGGGCAATTAAAACAGTAGTACTTTGCCTCTATTTTCCAAATGTGCTTTTCACACACATAAACTCTAAAGCAAAATATGTGAAACTTCTGCATTAAAGAAAATTCAATCTAACTTTTAAATTTTAAGTGGGTTATAAAAATAATCATCCTATTCTATAAAAGCTGTTATCCCTATTATAAGCATACATTAATATCCCATACATGGTTAATTATGACCACTGTGTTTTAGTAGTATAATTTTGAAAATGAAACACAAATTGAGAAAAAGTGCATTAGGTATACAAGACTACATAGTTTGCATTTTCTATTTTATTTAATCACCAATAACATGCATCTATAACATTTATTTGCTCCATATTGTTAATAAATGTCATAAATAATTCTTCTCTAACTGCTTCACCAAGATGTTCACTTACAGTACTAAATTAAGGAATGCCTTAAAATGTAACATTTAAAACATTACGATGCTGAACCAAGTGAAGAAAGCAATGATTCTAAGTGTTTTGCATTTAATTACAAGTGTACATGCTACGCTTCTGAATCCTTTTGCTAGTGATTTGGGCGTATTTCCTTCCCAACTGTTTCCCTATTTACCATCCAATAATCTTATAAAATTATAATGTCAACAAAAGTAGGTGCATGACAGCCTGCGGCATAGGCAGCGAACCTCTGCAAATCAATGTGTTCAGAATGTTGTGGTTATTTCTTTTATCTTCTCAGCAAGAGTGGGCACTAAAAATGCTCTAAGCCCTATTTAGTTTCTTTTTTCATGTTATCTACCTTCTGCTATTTTCCTTGTTGTATCAATGGACAATTGCACTTCAGTTTCCTGTATTCCTTCATCCAAACGTGGAAACTGTTCCATCTGCACTCTGCAGGCTGCTAATGCTAAGGAGAATGTGTCATTTTGTTGTTGTTGTTATTGTTGTTGTTTGGTGTGGGTGAATACAAGGGCTATTTCAGTTCTATTAAGCTATCTGTAACTATTCCAAGCCAATTTTTGTCATATGTATTGCTTTTCATTGTCATTCTCTATTGTTTTCTTCTTTTCAGTTTCATATATTTCTGCTTTTATGTTTATTCTCTCAATTGCTTTGAGTTTATTTTCCTTTTATTCTTTTTTGTTTACGTAGGAAATCAGATTACTAATATGAAATCCTTCTTCTCTTGTAATTCAAACATTTAGCGATACAAATGTTCCTCTTAAGACTTTAGGTACTCCCCACATATTTTGTTGAATTTTCATTACTTTTTAGTTTAATATATTTTTATTTTCCTGTAAATTTCCAATTTGATTATGGATTATTTAAAATAAATTGTTAATCTGAAAATATCCAGAGATATTCCTTCTGTGCTTCTGTTAATGACTTCCACATTCATTTTAGTGTGAGTATAAAATATAAATCTGCATAATTTCAATATTTTAAATGAGTGGGGTTTATTTTGCAGTTTAGGGTATGTTCTTACGGGATGATAAATTGCTCAGTGATTCCAGGCTCTTGTAATCTCATTGAAAGAATTCAGAGGAACAACCAATGAATTTGAAAATGTGAAGTTTATTGAAAGGAAAAAAAGTGAAGAAAAAATGAAGTGCAAAAAAGAACAAAAGCAAGGATACACCCCACTCGCCGGATGGGCTGCTGCAGTAACAAGATGGCAGCAGTCCCCATGAAGTGAAGTCATTTCCTGTGTCTTTTATATCTCCTTCGGGCTTCAGATCCAGGCTGTGACTTGGCAGCTCTTCATGACTGAAAGATCATGTCCCATTATCCAGCCTCCTTGCCATGCCCAAATGGCCTTTCTCATTCTCTTAATGTGCAATGCTTACTAAAAGTATTCTGCTGTTGGATGGAGTGAGGTCAAAACGACAGTGAATGTCCGCTATTTGATTGCATTGTTCAGTTCTTCTACTACTTTCTGCCTAGTCATTGTATCAATTCTTAAGAGTAAAACATTAATGTCATCAGTTATCACTGTCAATGATTGCATTTTTTCTATTTCTCCCTTGGGCTTTATCAGGTTTTGTTTAATGTACTTCATAACATACCTTAATCACTTTCAGTAGTTTTAGCATATAAATCCTGACCTATTTTGGTCACCCCTCTAGTTAATTTTCCTCTTCACTGATTGTGCTTTTAAGAGCCAAAATTTCCATTTGCACTTCTGAAATAGTAACTATATTTTAATATTCTTATTCTGTTCATGTAGTAGTTCTCTGATTTCATTTAGTTGTCTATATTTGTTCTTTTTACAATTTTTGACTAACTTTGAAAAAATTATTTAAAGTAACACTGAATTTCTTTCCAATACTGGTTATTGAACCAAGAGACTTTCTGCTGCACTACATAACCAAATTATTTTGTTCTTTTTATTAATTTATTTTTACTTTAAGGCAAGGCCTCGATATGTCACTGAGTTCCTAAATGTGGGCTTGAGTTCCGGATTCTTTCACCTCACCCTCCTGAGTTGCTGGGATTACAGGTTGGTACCTCAGTCCCCAGATGCAGATCTTTGTCTTTCCATGATAATTTTTGCAGGTTAGTGTTTTTTACTTTGATTGAAAAATATTTCCCTGTTGCTTTGCATTGGGTTTTGTTCTTTTTTTTTTTTTTCAAGTTTTAGGTATTTGGGGGAAAGTCTCCTTCTTCTATTAGCATTAAAATGGTTTCAGACCAGAAAAAATCTCTACCTATTAGCCTATCTAGTGACTCTGCCACCTCTCAAAACTTTTCTTTCATATTTCATTATTGGGTTTGTGAGTATTTTTATTCATATATATGTGTGTGTGTGTGTGTGTGTGTGTGTGTGTGTGTGTGTGTGTGTGTGTGTATACTTTTACCTATGTTTGCCCTTATGAACTTTCAATAAGGGCTTGTATTTCATCCTTTTGTTTTAATATCTTGTGCAATCCATACATATCTCATTCCCTAATGCCTGCACAAAAAATTGAATAATTATTGCTGTTCCAATACTCCACAGACCTACAGGATTTCAACTTGGTATCCATATGATGTCATCTAGCCTTTCGCTGGTCCATGTTACTTGAGACAGAAATCAGTTTCTTCATAGCCAATGGGCAATATCAGGCTGCTGGATAGAGATGCTGCTTTTTTGTTTCTTTCCTTTCTAAAATAGGAGCCAAAAACTGGGGGAATTCTTGATTCTGTTACACTACTGTGTAGGGAAATGGACAAATGTGAGTAAAGTAGAGAACTTCACCACCACTTTTGTCCAGTCCCTTCCTGGCCACATATTAAACTAAAGGGAATTTCATCTTAAAAGGTCTAATTAAAGCATGCCAAAGCCTAAGCTTTAATTAAACTCTTTCATATGTATTTTACTAATAAGATGAGGATCTGTCATCTTTTGGTAATAAAACGATAATGAATGAGTCAGGAAGGCAAATCAATCATATCACAATTAAGGGCTGAAAATCAATGATGCTTAATAGATAGAAGATCAAGATAGGAAGAAATTTCTAAAGTTTGACATAACGATGAGTTTGAGGAAAGAAAGTAGTTCTTACTTCATTTTGAATGTGTAAACTATAGACAGAGCAACAGACTCTATCTAAGAGGATCTCCTCCTTTTCCCATTGTAAGCTAAATTAGTGTTATGTAGGAAATACTGCTTTATTAACATAAGCCCACTATTGTTTGCTACTTCGCATCATCAGATTGTGACATTAGAAAAGGTAAATCAGACTTCACCCCCTTCCACTTAAGAATTTGTCACTTATCTTTGAAACAAAGCGTTTTTCCAACAAAAGGCTCCTCCTAGCTTTGACTCCTCCGCACATAAAACATATCCAGCAAGTTTGAGGGATCCGACATGTTTTCTTCCACTGTCCTTGGTTCTCAGTAGGGTTTCTGTGATCCTCTGCTTCCCACCGTGTGTAAACAAGGTGAATCCTGCTGAAACTTTCTATCCAGTTGTCTAAGCTGAATGTATCCCCCTCCACCAATGTTGAGTGACTTGGCAATCTATCCCCCCTCCTTTCCCCAATCTATACAAATCCTGTTCACACCCAGGATGGGGGTGATCATTTTGTGGAGAAGTCCCAAATCAGTCAGCTGGCGAAATGAACTTGCCTCTCGCTTCCGGGTTGTATGTTCTGTTCTTCTCTGTTATACTGCCTCGAGCTACACCGCTGTGAGTTATATTTGCCTAAATTCTGTCTCCCTTTTCTTTGTTAGACTTCCTCATTCTAGATCCACACTTCTCTAGAACTTCTTGAGTATGTCTCAAAGATATTGTTTCAATAATCTGAAAATTGTCAGTGTAATTATTCTAGTCTCATAATTGACTGGTAGCTTGACCAGGCAGAAAAATCATAGTTTGCATATAAAAGAAGGCTTTGCATATAAAAGAAGGCTTTAAAACAATGAAAGAAAGTGTTTGATCCAATTTTGGTTATAGTGAAGATGTACTCAGACGCACCTATTCCAAGGTGGAAAAGCATACTGCATTAGCATCCGTAAATTACCTCTTTGATTAAAAAAAGGAAGTGAGATAGAGTAAACGAAGCAAGTCTACTAAGAAATTATTGTCATGACCCACAAGAGAGATGTTAGTTTCCTGAATTAAGTTAGCAATCATGTTGTTGATGGTAACAGTAGTATCATTTAAAATCACAGCATTGACCTCAAACAGGTTAATAAAGAAATGAGGAAATAAAGTATTCTTTACATAGAGACAATTCTAGCAATTGTCAGTCTTCGGGAATGTCCTCTGCCTTAGTTTAGTGTTGAATGAGCTGGAGGAGCCCGTTTGTACTCTAGTGAAAAGGACGATACAAAAGTCCCAAACAATGCACCTGGAGTGAGTGTGCACTGTAGTTCAGTGTAATTTTCAGAAATTTGAAAGCAATAGAAAATTCCTTTTGAATACTGAATATTCCTTAAAACATAATTATCCAGTGTGCTGTTGTACAGCGCAGAAAACTCCAAATAAATTCTTAGATTGACTTTGGAAATTAAGAATTTAATTTTCTATGTAAATATGCATATTTAACTTATCCTCTGTATTCCAATGTCCAAATTCATAATAATATCCATATCTACTAAAAAAACTACTGAGTACAATAAAATAAATTATTCGTAGGAGAGTGCTTAGTGCATACTACTATCTCAATAAAATTCACTCACACTATTGTATATTTTTCTTCATAGGTTCTAAAAATATACTAAATATTTTCATAATACATATAATGTGTATGAATCACATCCTGATTTCTTTGTATAGCAGTTACAAATACTATAATGTTATTCTATATACATATATAATCAATAATTGTCTGGTCTTATCCATCAACTACAGAATTAGGATTTCTTGAAACTCTCAAATATATTTTACATAGCATACAAAATATTTGTGTCATGGTTTCTGTTTAGATAACCCCCCAAAGCCTCAAATGGGGCTTTTTCAAATGTGACTGGATCTAGCGTGTGATTGACACAGGGTACAGTGCTAGGCCCCAGGGCACTAGGATGAAGGGCGTGATTCTACTGGCCCCAAGTAGTCTGAGTAAGATCACAGGGGAAGAAAGAAGCTGTAAGGTCCCTTGTTGCTTTTGTTACCACGTGGGCACCACAAACTGTTTCTCTGCTGTACTGCTGCTCTGCCATGTGCCACTCTGCCTTGGAGCCACCAATTATGGACTGAAAACTCTACAAACTCTGGGCTAAATAAATTATTTCCGTTTTGGCTTTGGGTATTGGGTATTTTGTCTCAGCACCAAGGGAAAAGTAACAGACAATTTGTCTTTGAGAGAAAAGAGATCAGCTATTTTCGGTGAATACACCTGATGCACTCGGGTCATTTTTAATATTATTGAGGTTAATATCCTTTCATAATCAGCAACGATAGACTCTCACAGCACAAAAATCTTTATTGACGAGTACCTGGACAAATGCAATGAAAATATCAACATAGCGGTTGAGCAATAACACTCAGAAAGTTGTAATTTTTGAAAGCTATGTTGACCTTTCCAAGCCTTTGGAGAATCATTTACTAGAATGAGTGGTAATTTCCTAAGTGGTATGCCAGTGACCTAAAAGACTTTGCACAACTTTGAAAAATGCTTCTTAGTCCCTGTGGTGTAATTTACACTGTGGGAAAATATGGTGCATTATCACACAAAAGTACATTAATGACAAAATAGCAGTGACATTTTTGCTCAATTTAAACTGGGAAACTTAAAAGGAATGTGTTTCTCAAAATAAAGTGAAATTTATTTGCATAAAATAGTATAATTTTTTTCTATTTTACTTAATTTTCTAAGAAAATATCCATCTATAAATCAATTTTAGGACTACACTTAAGATACAAATGAGTAACCAAAGGAAAGGGAAATCTCAGGGCTAATTTCTTTAGTGCATTTGGAATAATGATTTCCATCTTCTCTTATTGCTCTCCGTGGACCTTTTCAGGTTCTGCAAATTGATGTTTGGAGTTTTCAAGCTTGAGTGGCAATTGGAATATATTTTATAGTTCAGTGAATTTGTATCTATGCGTATTCCTAATTACTTTATGTAAACAGCTTTTTGAAGTTTTCTTTAAATACATCCTTGTAAAACATTTTATTACTATATGCTTGCAATATATAATGAAAGCATTCATCATAGGGAATTGGTAAAGGTACATATCCTGCCTGGATCTTTTTACCTCTCCCTCCCTTCCTCTCTCTCCTTTTTTCTTCATCCCTGGCTCCCATTCCTATCTCCAAAACGTCTATAATCACTATTTCTATATGAAATAAAAACTTTAGATTTTTCTAAATAAAATACCAAACAAAAATAATGGGATACAGAAAATAGTGTACAGAACATATTTCAGTAGTGTAATACACATGCCAACTCACTTTTCTGTCCTGTGTCTTACCTATGAAGACCCAGTATAAGAGGACGATGCCTCCCATATGGTCTCAGTCTCTTCTTTAACTCTCAGGAACAATATTTAGCCCCAGCTTCTAAAACAATGACAGGTTAATTTGGGCTCACATTTCATTCCATAGTCTGCTGGCTCCAAGACAGGATGGCGTGGCAGAGGGGCATGGTGGACAGGAACCAGAGAGAGTGAAGGCAAGAGCTAGAAAGGAAAATTACCCCTTCGAGGCTATGCCCTTAGTGATAGCCCCTTCAGAACAAACCTCAGGTAAAAAACAGCAAGCCCATTCTAGGTCCCTACAATCTAATCCTCTTCTGAAAGATCTCCCCTACAAGTGCATGAAGCTCTTGGGGGACAAGGAGATATAAAACATTGCTTATTGTTTCTCACACCTGATCTGAGTTCATAAGTGCTTTTTCAGAGCTGTGTTTCAGTCTGAAGCTAAAACTTTAGCAATAAGATGTTAGTAATGATCAAAAACATTAAATTAATCTATTATATATTTCCTCAAAAGATGTCAGTGGAGAATTGAGTAAACACATTAGCATTTTCATGAGAATTGAAAAGGGATGAAGGCAAAAACTTCTCATTTTATTCTAGTTCCATGATTATTTTTTTCTTTTTATGAATTTACCTAGGATATATTGATGGTGAGATCAGTCATTATGACCTAGTTTTTTCTCAGTTATGTAAAAGTGTGAGTTTGGATTCTGTAGAAAAGTGTGATGTCTTCCAAACTAATGTGTGCTAAAAAATTACATGGATAGCTTATTAAAATGTTGATCCTGATTTGAAAGTGCTTGGGTGGTGTCTAAAATTCAGCTTTTCTGTTTAAAATTAAATTCAATATTTATTGGTATATTTTTAAAATACAGAGCTTCACAAGCCATAAAAAGACACATTTAGCAAAATATTCAGCAAGAAAGATACTGAAAGGTATAATATCAAAAATTAAGAACTGAAGATAATACTAATACAAGAACTATTCACCATTTTTTCTGGAATTTTTGGCCAAGAATATAAAATAAGAAAAAGAAGCAATAGGTTAAAACACTGAAAAGTAAGAAAACACAATTGCTATTAGACTTTATGAATGTCAACATAACAAACCCAAGTTAATTGATAAATGATAAATAATAACATCATTCATCAACAAATGTAGATGTTTTAAAAATAATTTAATTTTTATTTTTTTATTTTATTGAGAGGAGATCTCCCCATGTAGTTCAGGATGGGCTTGAATTCACTGTGCAACACATGCTGGCCTTGAACTCCAGCAATCCTCTAGCCTAAGTCCCCCTCCTAGTTCTGGGATTGCAAGCATGAACCACTACCTCTGGCTTTAACTTTATTTTTTAATATTTGCTTGCAATACATGAAGTTTACATCTATATTAAGGAGTGGGTACATGTATGTAATATATCTTTATTATTTTTTATTCCCCTTTCCATCCTCACTCACCTCTTAAGTCTTTTCCCATCTTCAGGACTATCGTTGTTATTAAATTAGTTTGTCTTTCTGAAATATAATGTTTACATTCCTTGTGGGTATTGTTTACATGCGCATGACACATCTTAAATATTTTTACATCCTCTTCCCCTGCTCTCCTACTCCCAACCTTGTCACTTGGACCCCTTCCCATTGTAAAAGTTCTGTCAGAGAATGTTGACATGTCTGATGAATAGAACATACTCTGAGTAGTGACGACATGAGAATTAGAACTATGACTTTATTACCCTCATTATACATTCAGTGAGCGTAGTTATATACTAATGAAGTCCTAGTTCAACTAAAATCTAAGAAGATCTTATAATAATTGCAGAGAAAAGATTACAGAAGCCTCTTTTTTGTTCTGTTATTTTTAAAATATTTCATATGTATATCACAAAACTACACACATCAAAGAAAGTCTAGAAATTTTAGGAAGACAGTGCAATGTGGAGACTGTTGCTTTACATACTGGGCATTTCATGGGAGTTTCCACAATGTGAATACTTTACAAATGGGTATGACTGTCATTATTCAAAAGTATATTTATATATACATATATATAAAGAGAGAGAGAGAGAGAGAGAGAGAGAGACAGAGACAGAGACAGACAGAATATATATTTTTTACATTTTACAAAATGTAGGACATGATTAGTATTAAAAGACAGCAAAATAATATATAACATGGTTTTCCTTGAAATTTAAAATATTTGATACTATAGTCAAACCTATCTATGTTCAAGAAATGCTCTCTAGAATTAGTCACATTCTATTGCACTATTTTGTACTTCCTAAACAAAGTAATATTTAGATCATGGATATTTTAATAAATAAAAATATTAACTGCTAGTTATTTATCATTCGATCATTATGTCATTATACAATCATTTGCAACTATTTTGACCATCATAAGATGATTAATATATTGTATTTGAAGAAAATAATCACTTTTTGCATGCCAAGACTCAAATGAGTAACATTATATTTATTCTAGTAACAAAGATTCATTTTATATCTTTAATTCTGATATTAATGCCACAGTAGTAAAATTATTGTTTATATGGAGTTTAATAGGTTTAAGATATTTGAAAAAAATCTAAGTAGTTTATATATTGGTGTTGGTAATGTGCTAGACAACATTCATGTGATACTTTTAAAATGGAACATATTCTTATACAACAACCACATCTTCTATATCCAGTTTCCAACTGATGGGCAAATGGGCTGTTTCCAAGTTTTAGCTGTTACAAACTGTGCTGCTAGAAACAAACAAACAAAAAAAAATGGAAATGAAGTGTTTGTAAAGGGGGAGGAGAGGAGGGGGAGTGAAGGAAGGGCAGGGACAAGGGGAAAAAAATGAGAACCCAGATCTGTCACGTAGAGGTACAAGATCCCAATGATGAATGTAACTGTACTGTACACCTAAAATGTACCCATAAACTCAATGAGGAAAAAAAATTTAAATAAAAAATGGAGCATCTTCTTTAACACTGTATAAAATTAGTATTATTATGTATTTGTGAGGATTTGTGAGGATTTGTGAGGATTACTATTGCATTAAAACACTTTTTACGAAAGACGTGAAAATGTCTTTTTATGAGTAACAACAATATATATTACTTAGGATGAAAATAATACAAAATGCCTATATGCACAATAAATGGTTTTATCTGTTATGTATCGATTTGTAAAGAGACATCACAATGTGTGGTAAATTTGTGTTGGAAGTTATAACAATATTAATGTGGTATATCATTTACATTAATGAAATACAGCTATGTTGTAGTAACAGAGGGACATTTAAAAACTGTGTAAGGAAATTAACACTGAGTGTATTTTGCTTACTCTTGAACATATCATGTAGCTTAGACAACTCTATATTTAAAATCTCTACCAAGAACATTTTTGGGGCTTCTAAATTAAAGAAAAAGAAGTATTGAGAAGGCCTGTAATCTATACTTCTCTTGGCCATGTGTCCCATGTAATTCTTGCCCCACCCATTACATGCACTTGTTTTAGCTACTTTTCTCATTTATGAGACAAAATGCTCAATACTCAAAGCTAAAAGAGGAAAAGTTAATTTGACTTACAGTTGTAGAGGGTTCAGTCCATAATCAGCTGGCTTCAAGGCAGAGCAGCAGGATAGAGGGGCATCACAGAAGAGAAACAAAGCAAGCAGGAAGCAGCACAGCAGCAAGGAGTAGTAGTAGCAACAGAAGCAGCATCCAGCAGCAAAGTATGAAAGCGGCAGCAGGCCTTCCTTCCTTCTTTCTTTTTATCCCTTCCAGGAGACCCACCTTTTCAGTGGGCACCTTTAGTCCTAGCATCACATTCTCAATCCTCGCATCATACAACCTAGATCCAGCCTCCTCTGCATCTGTCAGTGTTTTCTACAGAAAAAGATTTAATGCACAATATATAGATATATAAGAATTTAAAAGATTGGCTTGCAATAACTGACCACAGAGTCAGGTGTAGAAGACTAACAGGACTGTCTGTTCACTGAGGATCCAAAGGATCCAGTCAAAGACCTGGAGCTCAGTACAGGGTCTCTCGCTAGTCTGTATCAGGAGGTCTAAGGGTCTGAAATGGAAGGAAGAAGGGTCTGTAACAAAAGGGGGAAAGGTCTTGCTGGACTTTGAAGAGTCTGTACTGAAACCTGAGAGATAATATTGAAGGTGGTGATGAAGACGGGGGCTCCTGCGATGCAGCAGAAGCAATTTGTCCTTCATTTCCCTTTTATGCCATTCTGGTGATAACTCTACCTAATGTGTGACTTCTATAGGCAGAACTATGCTGAGTAAATTGAACAGGGCATTTCTTACTCAAGTTGACACAGTCAGTTAACTTCCACAATACTCACACCTTCTGTCAAAGATGTAACTAAAGTCCTGTCCTGTTAGAGACTTCTTTGAAGCATTTCTAAAATGCTACTTAAATTATTTGAGGGTCCCTAACTGTGCCTTTGGGAATGCAGTTCATGATTATGATCCAATAATCTCTTCTCTCAAATGCCCTTCTTCTGCTGGCTCCTACCTTGTTCTCCTGTTGAGGTTTACTGCACTTTGTACTCCTCAGTCACTGATGAGATAAGTGTGAAGAAAGATGCCTTGATAGTCTGCACAGATTGCAGTCCAATTATTTTTTTTTATGTCTACGTTAGTTTTCTATTTCTGCCTTTGTGATGTCTCTCACCAAAATCCCCCATACATTGATAATTGTTTTCGTCTTTATTTAAATCATTTCCTTGCACTAATTACTGTGCTACAGGTCTTTTGGAGTCCTCCTTCTAAAATGCGTTTTATTTCTTGGAAATTTCATCTCCTTTTCCTATTTGACAAACTCTCAGTTAAAGGCAACTACGTAGATTATATTATGATTAATTTAGTATGTAACCTGTGCTTTTTTAGAGCATTTACTTGGCTATTTTCCCCCTCAAGATCTTTGTTAATTGTATCACTATTTGGAATTTAAGAGTATTTCACTTTTCCACCTCTCAGAATATATATATTTCTCCAATGCCCCTGGAGAGAGCAGAATTAATCTTTATTAGCTGTAATCCTTTTCTGTGTTTTCATCTAGAAGGGTTGTTACGTTTCTCACATTCTCAATTTCCTTGTTTCTCTCTGTAACTGGTATTTATAAAGCATGATATAAATGCTTTTGATCAGAGAATGACTTAAATCTGGCTGAAAATCAGGCAGAGACATTCTACTTGCAGTTTCCCAGCAGTCATGTATGAACGGCTTTGTTTTAGGTGATATTTTAGGTCCTCATTGGAGCATGTTCACAAATCAAACATCTACCATTAGGCTTTTTCCACTTGCTTTCTTCATATAAAACCTTTTTTTATGCAACATTATTTTTCAATTATGCATTAGTTAGTGGTATTTAATATTGGCAGATTGTTTCCATTTCAATCTGTGCTGCCAATCTTTCTTTGTCATTTAATCACAAATATGTTCCTAATGAAGAAAATCCAAAAAGACCAATTTTGCCATTAAATTGAAACTAGCTATTTCAAAAATGCAATTAGATTTAAGGGAAATCTAATAATATATCTGCAGCATATTATGTCCTTCTCTCTCAACATATTTGTTAGCTTCATGGTTTCAGTTTCCATCCTTATGAGTTAAACATATACTTATAGATTCGGGCAGAACATTTAGTGATTATTTTCAGACCTTTATTACCTGGGAAAATTACAAGCCTAATGATCTGTTTCTTTCATACTGGCTGGGTGGTGATAGCAGACTCACTTAACTTGGTCACCCATCCAAAACCTGGTGTTTATTCTTCAAATCAATTAAGCACTGTTGGAACCCCTTCTTGTGCAGGTGCCTTTTTTGTTCTGTAATATAAATAAAACACGAAGAACAACATATAGGTAGGTAAAATTTCTACATGCTGTGAGAAAAACTGCACATACAATTACTGCTATTATTTGACAAAGTTAACTATAAAGTTAATATAATATAATCTGATAATATAAAGCCTGAGAGGCAAAGTAATTTGAAATAACAGAAATAAAAATAAATGATAAAAGGTAGAAATTATCAAGAAACCCCAAATTATCAGAACACTAGTTTGTGTAGGCTTCAGATAAACATTTCTCTTTCCATAGTATTTGGCTGAATCTGCTGAGTGTTTATCTGCTTCATAGTTCATACATAAGAAATAATATAACTTTATTGAGGGATTTATTTTGCAGTACTTTGGGAAACTTCAACTATGTTGTCCAAAGGACAAGTCATATTATAGATTGAACTAGTTCCCCATACCATAAAAGAATCCCATTCAAAAATCCTAAACACTGATCATTTATCATGTGACCTTATTCATAGGTAAAAAGTGTATGAACAAACATTCATAGATATCTAGTTAAAGTAAAACTGCTTTGGTCCTTCCTAGAAGGGAAAATATGGAGAGATGCATGCACACAGGAACAATGACACAGACACAAAGAAGAGGTAGCATTGTGCAAGGCCGAAGAAGAACCCTGAAATGAATTCTTAATTTATGGACTTGAGAAGGGCCATCTCTGTCAACATTTTGATTTCGAACTACTTTTCCAGAACGGTGGCGCCGTAATTTTTTTTGTTAAACAATCCATAGTACTTTATTATTGCACCTCTAGAAAATGACCTTCCTTTTCTCTTTTACTCAATCTTGACTCAAAGTTCATATTATCTGTAAATGGTATAACTACCCTTGCTTTTTACTGGGTTCTTGTCTCATGGATTGTTGTTTTCCATCTTTGACTTTCCATCTGTGGATTTCATTTTGAGTTAAATATGCCTCTTGTATGAAGCATATTGTTGGATCTTGTTCTTTAATTCATTCTCTCATTCTCTTTTGATTGGTGAATTAAAATCATTTACTTTGATGGATATAATTGATATATATTGGCTTCTACCTGTTATATTATTTTGCTGTTATTGGTTCTTTGTCTTTTCATTCTATTTAATTGCTTTCTCTGCCTGGTGGATTCTTTCCATTGATGCTTTTGGAATTGAAAAATAAAGAAAAGGGAAAAATGTAGGAAAGTAAGAAATTAAATTATCATTATTTGCAGGTACTGATTATTTACATAGATGGCCTCAAAAATTATCAGAAAACTTCTAGATGTAGTAATTCAAAAGCATAGCTGGATATAAAATCACCACTCAAAAATCAATCATATTCATGTACATAAATAACAAACTCACTGCGAAAGAAGTTAGGGAAACAACACCTTTCACAATAGCATGAAAAAAATGAAAAACTTAGAAATATATTTAACCAAGGAAATGAAGAACTTTTACAGTGAAAGTTACATTCCTCTGGAAAAGGATAGCAAGAGGTTATCAGAGAATGGAAATATATCCTTTGTTTTTGGGAGGAAGAGCCAACATAGCGAAAGTAGTCATACCCTCAAAATTGCTATACAGATTTAATGCAATCCCAATCAAAGTACCATTAGCACACCTCAGAAAACTAAATAAAATATGTGTAAAATTCATTTGGGAGTAAAAGAAACTTATAATAACAAAATAATTCTGGACAAAGCAAGGAGCTACACAATGCTTGACTTGAAATTATACTAAACAGCTACTGTGATAAGAATGGTACTGGAAAAGAAAACCTTGAGGATCAAGGGAACAGACTGTAAGAGGCAGAAACAACCCCAAACACATTCAGCCACCCTATCGTTGACAAAGGGGCCAAAGACATTCACTGAAAGAAAGACAGCCTCTTTCACAAGTGGTGCTGGACAAACTGGCTTTCTACATGCTGAAGACTAAAAGTAGAACCATGTTTCTCATCATGCACAAAACTAATATAAAAATAGATCAAAGATCTAAATATTAAAACAGAAACAATCTACTGGAAGAGAGAATAGGCAGAACTTTTGAAGATATAAAAGTAGGCAAAGACTTCATGAACAAATCTCAGTCTGTATGGGAAATAATGAAAAGTATCAACAACTGGAACCTCATCATATAAAAAATATTTTACACTGAAAAATAAATCACCAACAGAATGCAGAGACAACCCACAGAGTGGGTAAAAAATAGTAGCCAGTGGTCCTTCAGCTAAAGAACAGATATCTAGAACATACAAATAATTTTTAAAATTCAGACCCCCCAAATTTAAAGACTCAATTGAAAATTGGGCATCTGAAATGAACAGACACTTGTCAGATGAGTGAAGACAAACAGCAAATAGATATATGAAAAAATATACAACATCACTGGTTATCAGAGAGATGCAAATTAAAGCAACACTGACATTCCATCTCACCCAAAGAATGACCGTTATAAAAAAATAAACCAACAGCAAATACTGGCAAGGTTATGGGGAAAAAGAAATATTTCCTCATTGTTTATTGGAGTGCAGACTGGTTTAAACACCATGAAAATCAGTGTGGAGATTGCTCAGAAAAACCAGGATTAGAGTTCCAATTTGACCTAAATAGTCCTCTTCTGGTCATCTTCTTCAATTAATTAAAAGCATCATACCACACCAATATATGCATAGCCACATTTATAGCAACATTATTTGTAATAGATGAATCTTGGAAACAACCCAAATGCCCATAAACCAATGAATGGATTAAAAAAAATATATGATTTTTCATACAATGGAGTACTACACAGCCATAAAGCAGGATAAGCTTGAGACATTTGTAGCTAAATAGATTCACTTGAGACTTTGTTCTTATATGATATATATATATATATAGCATTGTTTCTATGGTGTGGGAAACTAAAAAGTTAAATAAGTACCAAAATATATAATAGGCAATATAAAATAGAGAGAAATTGTTGGGGAGGAGGATGGGGATAAAGAAGGAAAGGGAAAGGAGAAAAAAGAATAAAATGCAACTAAAGCTTGGTAAATAAGGAATGGAGGAGGTATTGACACGAGGGGAAAGAGTAGTAGCATTGTTTCTATGGTGTGGGAAACTAAAAAGTTAAATAAGTACCAAAATATATAATAGGCAATATAAAATAGAGAGAAATTGTTGGGGAGGAGGATGGGGATAAAGAAGGAAAGGGAAAGGAGAAAAAAGAATAAAATGCAACTAAAGCTTGGTAAATAAGGAATGGAGGAGGTATTGACACGAGGGGAAAGAGTAGAGGAAAAGGAAGAATGAAAACACAACATGCACAGGTACAAATTCCTTATGATGAATATGTTCATTATGTGTACTTAAATCATACCAATGAAATTGATTTAATAAAATATTTACCCAAAATATTTACCTTATGTTGCTCCATAAGCTCAGGCAAAATATACTCCTCCTTGATATCACATCTATGTGCTATGATAATCAGTGTAGAATTTACATATGGTAATTAGCTCAAATACAATTCCCTCTGTGCTAGTTAACTCCCTGCTGGCCTCCAGCTCACATGCTTCTTACTTACACAACTCTCTGCTACCCAGATTCTTCTCATACTCTTGTACCTATATTCTGTTTGTGATGCACAGCATAATGAAAATTATCAACGTTTATGGTTGTTATTGGGAAAGCCATTGACAAAATCACCCGAGTTGAAACAGTCTTTTTTCTGAGTTGCTGGCAGTCATAAAATACATTCAGCCTGTGACAAAAAGAAAATTAAATGGGATGGCAGGAGGATAGCAAGTAATTTATGTATCTTTCATAGAAGTGTCTGTTTAACTGAGTTGAATTACAAAAATAAAAAAAAGAATCAGTTGATCATAGACATCCTAAAGTGTTTAAAAATCTGTTTTTAATATTTCCCACCTTATCTACATGATATTACTCCTGTAGCAAAATTGCTTAATGTAGCTTCTGAGGTAATTCTATGTTCAGTTTCTAAACATGAGTTCATTTTCCTTTGCCTGCATGACCTATTTTACATTCTTGTTTCACCCAAGATCAACCTAGAGTTTGTATGCACATCACTGCTCTTTGCCATCGTAAGAGGCCAAAGAACAAAGATATTCATTGTAAGAGGTGATAGAAATGTATCATGGATGTATGTACTTTATGTGAAATGGAAATATGTACTTTAGATTGGAAAAAGAAAAACCAACCCAAATAAGCATGTTAGTAACATCCACAGAAGAAATGTGTTAGTCGGTATTTCTGTTTAGTTTTAACATTCACATAGTCATTGAATGTTTGCTACATAGAGACAGAATTTGACAAGGTACAAAATGGTGCATGTCAAATTGATGTTTACATACTGTGAGTTGTAATGTAACAAATGAAATAAAATAAAATTTTGCATATCCTGAATTTATAAAGAAATAAAAGGGTGGCTTGATTCTTTTCAAAGTTTAATGCTTTTCTGACACACACACACTCACACACACACACACATACACACACATATTGCTTGCCAAATCAAATTTATTCCCATATTTGTCTTTAATTCATTATTCGTTATCTCAACAAATGCTATTCTGTGCTAGGCTCTAAAATATAAAGAGAAATTAGTGCAAATTAATAAACAGTACATGTTAGTATTAATCAAAGTGTCTCACAAGCACCCTCAAAATACAATTCATAAATAAAATGTGGTGTGGATTAGGAGTATCTTGCATCATATAAAAATAATAATTTAAGGGCTGGGGTCTTAGCTCAGTGGCACTGCACCTACCTCACAAACACAAGGTCATGAATTCAATCCCTTGTACAAAAATAAATAATAATAATAATAATAATAGTAATGATAATAATAAGTAAAAGACATTTCCACACTACTAACACAGATGCTTTAAAACCTTATAGAAAATAAGTAATATAATACTATAAATAATGGTTAATCCAGGAAGAAGAAAAGAAATTAGATAGGATAGCAAAACATGAAATTTAAACTGAAAAGTCCTATGTCTGAAATGAAAATTTTGCTGAGTTAGTATTGTATGCAAAATAACATCCTTCCTACCCACAAAAAGGTTATATCCTAATAACCAGAATAGGTGGTTATTACTATTAGATTACACAACAACGAGCAGATAAGATCGCAAATGGAATTAAAAGTCTTCATCCACTGAATTAAAAAGGCTTTCATGGGTTGTCATCTCCCTGTGCCCAACATAATCACAAGTGTCTTTATAATTGGAATAGGAAGATTGCACAAGAATTTGAAAGAGGATTCAACTCGGCAGAATTGGATTTGAAAGTAAAGGGAGAAAGATCTTAGCTAAGAAATGGAGCAGCCTCTAGTAGATAGAAGAGACACAGAACCAAGATTATCCCCCTAAGACTTCTAAAACTGACCACATCCCTGACAACACTCTAATTTTACCCCAGGATGCTCACGGCAATATCTTGACCAACATGTCTGCAAGATAATAAATTTGTATTATGAATTTTGGGGGGCAAAAACAGGAAATTCAAAAATTAAAATTAATGAGAACTGTAATCATAATATCCCCAAAATTTTAAATAATGCAATGGAGAAACATATAGCAATAGAAAATATGGAGCATCTCTGTGGAAGATTGTAAAGGACAAAAAAGAACAAAATCAGAATTCTGGAAATTAAAAGGGTGGTGTCTGAAATGAAATATATAAACTACAGCAAAAGAAACATCAGTAACTTGGAAGGCAGATCAATAAATTATTTAACTAAAAAAATGACAGTAGCTGCATATGATAAATATGTGGCCAACATAAAAGGTTTTTGAGGTACGACATCCCCACAGATAGTACATTCAATTTCTTCTCTCTTGTCTGTGCACTCTGCTTTCTATTGAGGGAGTGAGTTTATTACAAGAGAGCAAAAGTGACGTCTTGGGACTCTGCCAAGCTTTGAAAGGTTTGGCGCCTTCTATTTTCTTTGATTTGGATCCCAGCCACCATGTTTTGAGAAGCCCAAGATTTAGAAAAAGGCCAGATGTATCACTTACGTGAACCACACAAATGGACTTCCAACACAGAGCAGTCGCTAATGCCAGCTATGTGTTACTGTTTTGGGAATTTAAGCCCATATTAGCTCTGACTCCTACTTCCTTAAATGACATCATGTGCTACAAATCTGTCTAGCTGAGCCCATACAAACCAACCAGTGTTTGCAGTGGTCTAGAGCTAATGTTTACCATGTCAGATAATCTCAGCTGTATTCACCTACCCTAATTAATTACTTAACACTGGTAATCACTCCCCCATCAGTTCATTGCCCCTAAACTGGAACTTTCAACCCTCGGTACCCAGACTTACGATGCGACTCCTCCCATGTCTGCCGGAGGAGGTCCAGGGGCTAAGTGTGTGCTCCTAAACCGCATCTTTTCATCCATCTGAGGGCATCTCAGCACCATGCGGATTAATGTTATTTAAATGAGCTTGGAAGAACTTTTTTCATTTCTCAAAATCCTAAGCAGCAACATCCAACATCCAACAGCAACAGCCAACAACACGATAGCCCTCGAAGCAGAAAAAAATTCCTTATAAAAAAATTGCCCTTAGTCATCCACTGCATGCTACATTTATTTGGAACAGAAACTTCCTTCGAGAATGTATCTTTAGGTTTATAAGTACACAGCCACACTCGCTCTCTCTGTTTTGAGGGTTGGAAGCTGAATCAAACAAAAGTGTCCTCTTGAAGTTTACTATAGATGAAAAACGCACTAACAGCAAATAACAATCTATCTTCTCTGCTTGGCAAGGTCAGATGGCCCACAAATCCTAGAGAAATCATTTTAATCAACTTAATTCTATGTGCTGAAATGTATCATATGGATTTTTTTAATGGAGAAATGTATTGGTCACAGTGTGCTTGACCTGTCTGTGTGGCAACCAGAAGTTGCATACAATATCTTGCCTCTCCGGGCATTTGTTTGATTTTTTCTTTATAAAGGAAAAACTAAAACACGACAAACAAAATCCAAAAATAGAAAACAACAATAATAAAAACCAGTTTTCTATAGGAAATAGGACAAAATGACAAAAATTGGAATTTATGGAATTCACAGAAGTTCCCAGAGTCTTTGTGCAGAAATCTAAGCTGTCATTTTGAATAATGGTGGAGATAGAAAGAACTAGAAAGTTAATGCAACAAAAAAATAACCACAGCACCAAGAAGCCCATATCTCCAGATGAATCATACTCTGGGAATGATTCAAAGGCCTCTACTTTAAAGACAATTATTCATGTATTTATTCATTATAGTGATCTTGGTGAATATTAATTTATCAAAATAATAATCCATCTTGTCCTTCAATTCTCTGTAAAAAGAGAATATTAATATAATCCAACACTAATATGGTTGAAATTAAAGGACAAGTACTTAGAAATGAATCAAACATATAGAAATTCCTAAATTACTTGTTAAGTTACAAGCTCATTTCTGTAATGGAGTACCCACAATATCCCAGTGCTTTTCAGCATGTTCTTGCCTTGCACTGATAGTTTGAGATGAATTTGTATTGTGACCCAGTAAACAAACACATATCGATAAACATATGCAGGTTCACATTTACTTAATTTTCCCCTGAAAACATTTCCTCTTTGTATGACTATAGGACATCATTCTTTGCTGGATCTTAAATTAGTATATGATGCTATTCTTTGTTATACTTCACTGTGTTATTCCACAGTGTAAAATTCTGCTCATGGCTAGTCAGTACTTCCAGCATCTAGGAAAGCTCTAACAAGTGCTACTCAAAACCCTAAATCAGCCCACTGTTTACTACCTTACTGAAGGTAAACACCTTCTTAATCTTTGATATTTTCTCATATATGATTTATATTTCTGCTTCTTCTTACTATCCTGCACAAGTTATGGGAACAAGAAGTCATTTCTTTTGAAACATTAAGATTAATGTCTAACATATATTTTAATGATTAATTAAAATATTAAGGTTATAGATTAATTAAAATAGATAAAATAAATCAGAATAAAAATGCCTTAAGTGAAATAATAAAAATACATAGAAGAAAGTAATTTGGTTCCGCACTGTATAAAAACAAAGCATGTGCTAATGACCAAGGGAAATGTGTATAACATTAAAACCATCAATGTTATTACAAACTGTGCTGCTATAAATATGGTTGCACATATATCACTGTGGTATGATTCTTTTAATTCTTTTGAAAAGATACTCAAGAGAGGGATGGCTGGGTCAAATGGAACCTCTAGTCCTAGTTCTTTGAGGTATCTTATAAATAAGATCCAAATTGTATAATTGACAATATGAAATAGGAAGAAAAGGGCTAAAGGTGTAGGGGAAGTGGGAAGGGTAGGGGAAAGGAAATGAGGGAAAGAAAAAATATGAAGAAGGAAAAAAATGGAAACAATGTATTTGTGGATAGGGGAGAGGGGAGGGGGCAAAGGGAGGGCAGGGACAAGGGGACAAAATGAGATCCAAGGCCTGTCATGTAAAGGTACAAGATCCGATGATGAATGTAACTGTACTGTATACCTAGAATGTACCAATAAACTCGATGAGAAAAAAATTACCAATAAATTCGATGAAAAAAAAAAAAAGAGAACCAAGACCTGTCATGTAAAGGTACAAGATCCCAGTAATGAATGTAACTGTACTGTCTACCTAGAATGCACCAATAAATTCAATTAAAAATATATATATATATCTTCTCCAAAAAAAAAAAAAATCATGGTTTTAAAAGGAGCTTCCTGAGGATACAAATAGTTCAGGAAAACATGGAGGAAAAAAAATTGATTTTACAAGCTTTAAAATTTTGTTTTGGTTGTACCAGTATCCTAAGTATTTAACCCTGGTGCACAGGCATGCTAGGTGATAATTCTACTACTGAGACACAGGCTCTCTCTTGATTTTAAAAGCTTTTTAAAGTCATAATGCAATGGAAAATATGGGTATCAAATATTTGATATATGTTTACTTTCAAGAAACACTTAACGTCCCTAAGAATATTGGCTATATTTCTGTTATGTTCAGCTTCACATCTTCTATATTATCTGGTCTTCAATTTAGATATAATTTTGAAGGGAGGGTAGGAGAATGCTGGAAAGTAAGAAGTGGGATACATCATGTAAAGGTACAAATATTGTAAACCTAACATATATCAATAAGCTTAATGAATTAAAAATAACTCATAACCATACGTGTAATTACCTTGTTGAAAATTCTGGCAGTTACCAAAAATGACAATATTAATGTATCCAGATTAATGTAGATCTGCTGAGCTCTTAATGCATTATTTCTGATTCATTGAGATTCTATATCACTATTAAATCAGAACTGTTTTTGTAAAAAGTTTCAACAGACTAGCTACTGACTATATCAACATAGTATGTCGATCTCAATGAACTGTGAATATGATTTACTATCAGTAGTGTTTAAATTTATTTTGTAATTTCTCTTGAATAGGATCTCTTACTGTCCACTCTGTTAAATTACAACAAATCATTTAAAAAGTGCTGAAAATTAAAAATGGTAAAATAGCAGTATTTTAATGGATATTTTGAACATTTTTATTGTGAAACAATGAAATACAATTTAGTAAAAATAATTTCCTTAATTTAAGTAATAAAAACTTTAAATAAATAAATAAATATATATTCATTGTTCATATTAAGAAATATTTTTTGAATTCTAGTAAGTTGTTTTTCATAAAATAGCTAAATAATCCCAGCAATATGAAAATTCCTATCAGTAAAATTTTAAAAAGAGAGAGAAAAGAAAAAAAACTAAGTTATTATTGTGAATATGTCTCACTGTTCAACAATTCTGAATGCTAAGAATCAATAGATTCTAATTTAATTTGAATGATTTTCAAATTGCTCCATATAAATTTGAATTTTATTGTATATTTAAAAGTATTTTCAGTGCTATTCAAGGTGTATACTCTTTACTTTTTTTTTTTTTACATAGGCATGGCTTATTTGCATTTCTTCTGTAAAATGCTATTTTTGCCTTCCAAGCACTTGTTGATTTTGTAATTATTTTTATCGTTTAATATATGCTGGTTATATACTTTGAATAAAAGTTCATGGTTGATTACGTTTTATTCTAACATCATATAAACTATATTTTCACTTTAGTGAAAATAACATTTCATGTATATGTTGATGTAATCAATTACACAGCTTTGGATCCTTTGATATTTATAAAAATCCTTACCAAATTCAAAAATTATTCTCAATACTTACTGAAGTATTATAATTTTCTTTTTTATATCACTTACCTCAAATGTTTTATGTTCTAAGGAATAAAATTAAGTTTTAGCAATACTTATTCAATGAGTAATGAGTAATTTTTCCTAGTACTGTAAATGTTTCATACTTAATTTCAAAATCATATCTAATACAGTAAGTAATACATCTTCAATAAAATTGGCTTTTTGCAGCCATTTCTTCCTTAAGGAATGATTGCAAATTGAGCCAATTTTACTTTCGGTTGGATGCAGCAAAGTCTGGAGATACAGATGATTGCCTTCAATGTCATTTTGTGGCTAAGAGATGCTGCTGAATATCTAACACTGCAATGGACAACTACCCACAACAGTGAGTTTGCCTCAGATATCCATTGTCAAGTTGTAACCCTCCTTGATGTGACTACTAGAATCACAATGTTTGGTAATATTTTGATTTGAATGGTATTCAACAGATGAAGATTTATTTTCAGATATTTGTCATATCCACAATGTTAAATATTCCCATGCACAAGTTAAAAATGCTTTACAAGCCAGGTGTGGTGGTATACACCTGTGATACCAGCACTTGGGAGGCTGAAACGGGAGGATTACTCTGGGCTACAAGTCCAAATCCAGCCTGAACCACATAGCAAGACCTGTCATAAAACAAGCAACACTAAAAAATCCTTTCTATAAATTATTTTATATACTTCAAGAATTTATAAACATTCTCTAATGAGAGCAGCACAATTTTATTATATTAAAACTAAATACTTTTTAAAACTTTAAAATATATTACTTTAAAACTATATTTTCTCACTGATCATCACTGTTTCCCAAAGTTTATTTGTAGGCTATATTTTTAGAAGCTTAATTATTAATGAATTATAGAGTACAGTAATTGAACTTCGTACTATATTAAATTTTTTGATTTTTTTCACACATACATCTTTGTTTTCATACTTTTGTGTGAAAAACAGAACAATGTGTACGGCAGTGTGATCCTTTGTAAAATTTAGAGAACTATTCTTCAATGGTTCCTTCTTAAAATTGGAAAAGCTACCTAGTACTTGTATTTGAATTTGCTAATAGAGACAAAAATCCATGGCAGAGAGATACAGCTGTAAATAACCTGGGAATCAAACTGCAAAACCTTAAACTTATTGACAAAGTTAATTTAATCAAAATTAATATGTTTTGTCCTTATTATTTGCTGCTGCAAAAGTGAAGACTGTTTGTCTATATTCTCTCCCAAAGGCAGAATATATTTACATCAGCCTGACTCTGAAGGGAAGATTTCATTTCTCTGAAAGCAATTAGTAATTCCATATGTGATCTTTGGATATATACCAGAATACATGTTAGCTACATTAAAAATGATCTTATTAAAAATTACCATTTTTCAGTACCAGCAGTAGCAATGGAAAAAATGCCTTTTACTGACTTTTCCAAATGGTTTTCTTGCTTTTTAAAGGAAGCAAGGTTATCTGTTAAAGTTTGATAATTTTAAATGTTGTGATTTTTAAATATTATACAGGTATTTCTATATTACAAAAATTATATTTTGATGTTGCAGTAGGAGAGTTGCATATTAAATATGACTCATATTAACCATTTAGTTTATTCATGAAATAAACGTTCATGTTAGTATTTTTATGTAGTGCTTAGTAATTGATTCATTTCCAAATATATGTTCAGTAACATTGATGTATATTTTTATTTCTTTTAATCCTTTTAAACTTTTGGGGTATCGAGTTTATCCATACCTTGCCAAATGAGATATAAAGTATCTACCATTTCTATTTTCTGAGTTTTCCTAATATTAGAAATATGTATTTCAATAGTTGATGGAACACATTTCTAAAACATTCTATACCGTCAGTATACTTTGTGTAAAATATTTCTTTAATTTCTCATTAGGTTGCATTTATAAAATTGAAACTAGTCATTTGCTGTATTTCTTCTTCAGTCAATTTTTATAGAAGTTGTCTTAAAATATATTTTCATCTATATCTATATATTTATAGGCATGGATTTATTCATAGTGACTAGTGTGAATGTCTTGCATGTGGTTATAATGGTGCGTGTTGCGGGAGATATCATTTGTCCATATTCAGGTAATTTTCCTTCCTGTCATTTTCTGTGGAGCCAGGTTTATTTTTAAAATTTTTCCCATTTATGAACACAATCTTTTGCAGCCAATGCTACATGTGGGATTCAATACTGTATTCCAAACATACTAGTAATCAATGCATTTTATTTCTCTTTTTTATGCCTATGTAACTATCATTTTAGAATATTCAGTTGTACAGGGGCTGCCCATCTCCTCAAAGTTAAAGTACATATTATTGTTTCTTTCCAATTCATCTGTTATTGTCATCTTTGTGACTCTCAGACCATATTTACCATTTTGATAATTAAGTGTTGAAAGTGATAAAAGCTGTTTGCCTTATTTTATCCAAAATTCAAGTTGCTGTTGTTTCCTTTCTTTCTTTCTCTAAATGATTCTTTTTTTTTTTTTTTTTTTTTTTTTTTTTGGTTTTTTTGTTGTTGTTGTTGTTTTAGCTGAGACTGGCCTAGAACTCACTATGTTGCCCCGGCTGGTCTCGAACTCACAGCGATCCTCCTGCCTCAGCTTCCCAAGTGCTAGGATTACAGGCATGCACTCCCACACCTGGCTCCAAGTGGTTATTTTCTGCTTGCCCATTTCTTTCCTCTCATTGAGCAAAGTTTTTCTGATATTCTTGCTTGGTTGGTTCAGAAGTAGTGCGTTATTTCTTGGTTTTCTTTTTGGAGAAATTAGGGAGATCTGAGATAAGATAATCTTTTCTTTTCTTTCTTTTTTTTTTTTTTTTTTTTTTTTTTTTTTTTTTTTTGAGTATCAGGGATCGAACTCTGGTCCTTGTGTTTGCAAGGTAGATGGTGGAACCACTGAGCTAAATCCCTGGCCCTGGGAGAAAATAATCTTTGATTGAATAAAGTAAAAATCAGAATCGGGTTGGCCATTTACAATAAAATAAATGCCTGCTAAAGAAATCAACTTATGGACAGAGGAATTTACCAGAACTGTTTACTCTGTAGATAAAAGAAGACAATATAAGCCTCAAAGAAGGCTTACCTTGATAAAAATGAAATGAAAGATAGAAATGGAGTCTTTGGAAGCCTGACCTCCATAGTTAGAAGGGTTACTTGCGGTGCACAGGACTGAGAGTGATAGCTTCAGCAGGCATGATGATCCTTAATTATTACCTGAAATTTTCCAGAATAGTGTTTCATTTCGTTTCGCTTTCCATCAGTATAATGAAAACCGTAAGTATTATCCTGTTAAGGGTTTCTCTGTGGCATATTGTGTTTATGCTCTGATATCTTTGTTAGCAAAAAACATTGATGAATAAATTCATACGAATTTATGAGAATCACTATGGTACCCACTGGCTCAACAGTAATGCTAATTTACTCTATATTTTTGTTTTAGCTATGTGGATACACATTTATGTCAATCATGTGGTTATAACATTTTCATCATGATACCTTCTAAATAACTTTTATTTATACTTTCGAAGGATAATTAAATTATCCATATTTTTCTTAAAAATAATAATGACTTTTGGTAATTTTGTAAATGATAGTTCCTAATAACTAGGAGAGCATGTACAAATGAAATGAATAGGAAATTTTATATATATATACATAAATACATGCATACATAGAGATACCATGAGCTTCTTATTGTAAATTAATACAATAAGGCATAATTATAGAACCAAAGGAAAATATCTGACCATATCAAATAAATGGTCTGCCCACAGAAATAGAAAACAAGTAACATATTAGGATGTTTCAGTAGTATTAACATTGCACATCTGTTTTTAAATGTTACAATATTCTAGCATAAAAGTAATTACATGGCTCAGTGAAAACTTATTTTTAAAATGTCCACAAATAGTCTCCTATTTTCCAGCAGGAAATACATTGAAATTTGAAAAATAAAACTTGCAAATGTTCCAAGCATTGATAGTAAATCAGATTTTTTTATCACAACACATTTCTGACCAAAAATGATACTGAGATAACAATCTCTATCAGACAACAAAAGGAGAGGAGTGTGCTACTACTTTCTTCTAAAGCCACTGAGAGTTCATTGTACAGACACGTCATTTTACCAGAAAATATGTGTTAAAAAAGATAAGTTATTACTGAACTATTTAAAAGTGACAAGAGTGTTTATTGTTGTTTTATCAATCTCATCCTCCTTAAAGTCTATTTTTTTAAATAATGGAAAATTAATTGATATAAAAGTTAATTGATTTTATTAAATATATTGTTATGTGCTTTATTTTTTATTGAATTGATAAGTTACTATTGGAAAGACACACATTGGGTATATGTTCTCCTGCTAGCTTATATTTAGCAGCTCCAGAGAATAGTTGAGATGTTTTTCAATTAGTCTGAGATCAAGCCCTACCCACGAGAGACATTTACAGAAAGTCTTTATTATTCAGATTGCCAGGTAACTATGATACTGTGAGGAGGAAAAGGAAGCATGCAAATCAGGAGGTATTTATGATCTTCTCTTTCACAAGGATAAATATCAATATACATTGACAGCTAAATACAACACAATATTTATCAGCATTCACTCCACAGGAAGAGCAATTATCCTGACTCTCAAATCCATAAGAAGATGCTCTGACACAGTTAACTTTGCCAAAAACACAGGAAGACACCATCGTTATTTTATATCTTTTGGACTCTCAACTTTCCTGGAAATTCTAACCACTTTCTGATCCTTGGGTCCAAATATGTGAATAACTCAGCCTTCTCTGAGTATTTTCAGTTAAAGGACTTAATCGATGATGCATCACTCAGAACAATTTCTGGAAATTGTTTGTCCCAGTCATGTTCAAACTGTAAGCACACCCAAGAGCTTCCTCTTATGTTGTATTTAGCATGGAGGAGCACTACTCTCTATGTACCAAATGTGGCTTCCTCCTGGTTTTGTGAATACACTTTTGCTATAATGCAGCCCTGTCCAGTCTTTCATGCAACGTCTTTGACATCCTATGTTCTACACAGTTAATGTTGAAGAGTTCTTTCAGAGACTGTGTGGTCCAGATTGTACAAAACATTCACTGTATAGTCATTGACAGAAAATATTTTCTGACTCCTACTTCAATGAACAGAAGAAGAAGAAATGTACCATAATGCTAAAAATAAAACTGCACGGCCCTGAAAAGAAATGATGGGGATTTCTGTGACTTAGATTAAGGAAATGATACAAGTACATCATCTAAGAACAAATTTGAAGGTAGTGAGGATTTGTATATATATATATACTTCTTCCCATTATATTACATTAATTCCAGAAACTAATCAAGGTAAGCCTGGACTACCTAGCCCGACCCTGTCTCAACAAAGAAAAAACAACAAAAAAGAAAATATTATGTTCTAAATATTCTTCGATGATTGATTCAATTCACCACATGAAACAAAAGGAAAAAAAATGACTTAAAAGCCTTCACCCTGACAGCATCATCAACTTTAGAGGTACAGAGTGTGCACAACGCAGAGGAATCATGATGTTCTTATCTTTCACTACTAGTATTTGCTATTCCTGCTCTTGAATTATTATCTCATAAAAATATATTCCACAAATTCATAAATTACACATTTAAGCTTACTGTAATTCTTCTACTGTGATCTATTATGATGGCTTCTCACAATTTTCAGGCTTTAAGCATCTTCCTAAACTTCATAATTTCAATAATTCATTTAAAGTAGCTGTGCATATTTACTTCACTGAAATACTATCCAATTTATAAACAAAAAATATCTGAATACATACAACAGTACTCTTGCATTTAGTTACCTGAGTACCACATGAATCATTTTAAAAGGTATTTTCAAAAGAATTTCATAAAGCATAGCTGATATTTATCATTCAGTTTTTGATAAATAGCTAGGTAAGCAAGGAGTAGCCCCAGCAATTAGTGTAGCTATTCATGTAAAATTTTTCAAATATCATTTTAATTTCTTAGTATGATGAATTTCTCATGTTTGTAAGAGGAAATTTTCATTGCATATCGCATAAATAAAAGCCTCAATGTTTCTATGGAATAATAAAGTACTAAGAGAAAGAAATTGCCACATTTGGAAAAGAATTCCTAAATATTTAAGGTGGATGAAAGATTACATGTAACAATTTGATTTTCCTTCTTTTAATTGATCAACTCTGAATTATTTGCAAGGCATTTTTTTTTCTTAACACCATCATTTATAATCCAATAATTTTTTTCAGATTTCTACCTTTCAGTTTTTATTTTAATGACATCATTGTTAGGGCAAATAAACTATTAACAATTTTTAAGGATTAACAAAAAGTAATGGAAAGCAAAGTCAGTATATCTGAAATTACCACTACCAATATCTCTGGTAATTAGACAGAAAAATATGTCAAGGTTTACTAGATTGCTTTAAAATAATTATATTCATAAAGTGTTGACAACTATTTTATTTAAATCCTAATTCATAAGTAAATATTTTCATGGCTCATGAAATTAGCATTATTGAAAAATAGTAAGGGAACCAGTCCATTTATATTACAGATGAAAATAAAACTATTTTTTATAATGTGGACTATGATAGAAAATATTCAAATTGTGAAGTTTACTTCACAAGTGTGGAAAATAACATTCATGCTCATACATATCAGTAAGAGTATATTTTACATCTAACATAATATATGACTATGCGGACACTTATAAGTATATACAAACAATGTATTTCATATAGTACCTCCTATCTTCTGACAATATTTAAAAGAGCTACAATTACATCAAATAATGTACAAATAAGAAGCCCCTGAAAATTGAAAAAGTCTAAGAAATCATTCATCTAAACTTCCTTGTTTTGGGTGAGCATATAAATTAAAACCTGCCTAAAATTCAAAATAACTGGTTGATTGACAAGTATATGTTTCATAATCAAAATTGTTAGAAATAAATGTAATAACTCTAATGAATTAGCACAGATTTTCTGACAAGTCACATTTACATCACTTCCACATAAAAGTAAAGGAAACTAAAATTAAATCTCACACATAAAAGACAAGATAATTCTTTCCCTTTTGTTACTTAGTACACTTCAGCCATTGAGTAGATAAATCACCTAAAATGCTTGAATCTATTTTCTTCCACAAAGCTCATACCATAAACATTTCCTTCATAATGTGAAAAGCTTAGCTCTAATATTTATATGATGTTACATTAAAATTATATGACACTTATTAATGTTCTTTAGCCTCTGTAGCAGTATCATGCAGCAACCATGAATAGTATTCTTTTATTGAGGATATTTCTAATAGAAAGATGCACATATGTAAAGTAATAGCTAATGGTCGCATTCAATTCAAGATATTTTTATTCTATGTGGCTCAAGTAATGATATGCAAAGCATATATATATACAGTACTCAAACTGACATAACATTTGTAGTGATCATTAGCATTCAGGTATATGTGACTCTATACACTGAAGTTTTTTTTCACATTTAAATCTACACTGACTCAATTAGTCAAAGTAAAAAAAATGTGTCAAAATGGCAACATTTATGTGTATTTGTTTCTGAACAATTTGTAAAGAATCAAGCTACACGTCAGGTGTGGCTGCACAGCCCTGTAATCCCACCACTTGGGAGGCTGAGGCAGGAGGACTCTCGAGTCTGAAGTTGTCCTAGGCTACATAGTGAGTTCAAGGCCAGCCTGAACTATGTACCTGAACTATCCCACAAAAGTCAAGCTACATATACTCTAGGAGTGTATCTTTCTGATGATAAATTGTCAATTCGGTGAAAAAGAAAATGTCTCAAATAATGCAAATTAATTTAATTACTATATGATTAATATATTTTCACAGGAGAGGTAAGTATTTCACAGAATACGGAAGAAGCTTTTTATAAAATGGACTGGGGAGGATCTGACGTGGAGGGACATTACCTGTTTTTCGTGCTTCTCATTTCCTTTGCTTCACTTCCCGACTTCTGCAGGGCCTAATATTCCTACCAGAGGCAGGAAGCCTGACCATGTGCACTGCTTAAAAGCCAGCACGGGTCAGTTTTTTTCCTGGGCTTCTGCTTATCTTTGGTGTTTTCGTGTCAATTTATGTCAGTGCAGTTTACTTCCTGTGGATTAAATAATAGGCTAGTATACAAACATGCAAATAAGATAAAAAGAAAATGGTTATCTTAATCTAAATTTTGTAAAGAGGCATTTCTTTTTAAAACAAGGAAATGAGATTAAAAAATCAAGCAAAACGCACTTCTAGTATCAGGCAGTCAGTGATAGAAACAGCTGCAGCCAATGTGATGAGAGTGTATAATTGAAACAGATGTTTTAAAATGTGCAGCTTTGCATGACATACAAATATTGATGGAAAGTACATTTAAAATAGACTAAAATGTAATTAAAACATAAAAGAAACAAATATTATCTGGATAAAAATTAAATTAGGCTGGCAGATAATAATTGGCTTTACCTGGACAATATAGTATTAGTTACTTTTAATTTTAATATTACTTAAATTGCATAGAACAAGGCCACAGCAGACATTCTCTTGAAAGATAAAAGTCAGAGATAATAGAGTATTGAGAAATATGTCATCACTATTTGAAATGCAGTCCAACAAGCTCTTAAAATGCAGTGTCTTTGAATTTTTTAAATCCAATATTAATCTAATTGAAAAAAAACATTTAAATTTATCACTGTTGCCAAAATTTGCTTCACATCTTGAACTCAAACTTGTCAAAAGAAAGGAAGAATCAGAAGTTTCGTTATTTTCAACCCAAGTGTGCAACGTTGTCAGGGATCTATGGAAGATGGCAGGGCTGGTTAGTCCTTACTATAAGATTAACTAGATTAGTAGCTCTGAAACATGGGTAGATTTGAGTGCAGCTAATGAGTTGAGGGCCAAATGGGATGTCGGGCAGTGAGTTTGGCTGGAGGAAGTCATTAAAAGTCACGTGACCGTGGGGACTATATCTGGTCTGTAGCTTCTTGTTCTCAGGGCTCTTTCTCTGCGTTCTGCTTCCTTCTTGCCATGACCCTAGCAGGATTCCTCTACTTCCCATTCCACTTTGATGCTTCTGGCTTGGATCCAGCTGACCTTCCCCTGCGACCTCTGGAACTGAACCGAAACTAACTCACTCCACCTTTAAACTGAAGATGTCAGACTGTTTCCCAGTGCTGAAAATCTGACCACCGTAATGGCAGAGACAGATAGGGTACTTGGTGAGAGAAAGTGAGTGAATTATTCACAGTGCTTTGAGCAGAATTAAAACGAGGATAATCCTTTCTGTTCTCCCTTTCTCAGCTTCCACAAGAATAATGTGGGTTTGGCCTCACTGGATGACCACAAACAGAGTAACTTTCCATGATATAAAAGAATATACATATTTTATACCGAAAAGGTAAGCAAACATCCTTTTCTTTCAGAGGAAAATATTACTTTTCCCTTGCCACACAAACATATTTATAAAGATAGTCCAGAAAATGTAATCAGTGCCACTCTTTGCACAGTGTGCAGAAATATGACACTCCCAGACACTCCCAGATTAGCTCCTCTCATTCTAAGTTGTTTTCAAATTGAAATCATTTCCACGTTGATCTCATCTATGTCCTGAAGAAGAAGGCCCGCCTCCCCGTTTGCTGACTTTTCCCTCGTTTATTTCTTTGTACCGCCTCTTAGTTCCCCTTCACTGCTATGTCAATCATCCTTGTCACATTTCTCCACACTTCTGTAATGATCATCTCTACACAGAGCGAATTAGGACCCCGAGGAGGGAAGAGGCAATTGGAAAAGGCTGTGGAAATGGGGTCTGCCATCTCAATGCTAGACATTAAAAGGATGGCCAAATGCGGACCAAATCAGTGATCTATACCTCATAAAAGCCAAAGATTTCCACAAGAGTGATTACTGTAAAAACTTGATGCTAAATATAATGTACTTGAAATTAGTATTTAAGCACCTTTAGTCCTTAAATTAGGATTTAAGTACATTTTGGAATTATTTCTCACTTAGATTCTAGTCAATCCCCAGAAGGGACTTGGTGAACAGTATCCTTACCTGAAGGTTCACTCATTTCCATGACTGTCAGTTGATGCTGACTGTCAGACGGGGACTTCTGAGGATGTCAAGTAGCACATACAAGTGGCATCCTCATGGGGCTGCCTAAACTCACTTAGAGTGTACTCTAAAAGCAGAAAATAAAGAGATCTAGTTAGGAGCTCTATTGTCTTCTATGACCAAGCATAATATCATTTTTACTTTTTTCAAGACCCTATGAATAAAGGGAATCCTAAGTTTTTGTTTGTTTGTTTTGAGACAGTGTCTATCTGCGTAATTCATGCTGTAATATGATTTCAGTATGTTGCTGTCTGGCCTCAAACTCATGGCATTCTTCAGACCTGAGCCTCTTAAATGCTGAAATCCCAGGTGTGTGCCACCATGCCTACCTACATACACTAAACATTTTAATGTTAATAATCTGTCATGTTTACTAATGGAATGGTGGGATGAAAGTGCAGCATATTTTTACACTACATGGAAATTATTTCATTAATATACAATTCATTTATAATTTTTAAAATTCATAAAACAATAAGAACTGTGAATTTAAATGTGTGAATATCTGTTAAATATTTGGAAATATTTTGGTAATTTCCCATTGTTTTCTAATTCTAAAAACATATCAGATGGCCAATATTAAACGATATCGTGGTTTTCACGCTCTCTTAGTCACTTTACATTACTGAGAAAAAAATATCTCCACCTAAACAGCAAGTGGTCTATTTTACCTTATGATTTCAGTCCATGATGAGCCGGCTCCAAGGCAAAACAAGATGATCGAGGGACATGTTGGAAGGAAAAACAAAGTGCTCCGTTCGCAACAGCCAGGAAGCAGATAGAAAAAGGAGGGACTAGGAACAAGAATACATCTGCATTTCCTGGCCAGGCCTGCAGTGACCTACCTGCAGCCAGGTCCCGCCTCCTAACATCAATCCAATCACTTTCCAAACACGACAGATTGGGGGAGTGCATTTCAGATCCGACAGTAATGCGCTCACACGCAGAAGGTACATTTGAGCAGAGACCACCAACATACTGCATAAGTCCAAGTAATGCTCTCTTTTAAAAAGGGGGAATCTCTTTTTATATCTTTCTTTAGACAATGATTAAGTAAATAAATAATTAGCGACATGTTGACAATGAAATTGTCTCCATGGAAAACAAGAATCTATGTTTATTTAGTTATTTGGTTATTTTTCTTTTCTGAGCATGTTGTTGTGAATGAAATATTTATTTCAAATTAATCATATCTCCACTGTGCTGGAAAGTGCCTAATTTGACAATCTTAAAGTTATTGATTTCTAGGAGTCTATCACCTCTACCAATGTAAATATTTTTATTTAAGTCAAAATATATTACTACTTTTGATACTAACATGATGAATAAATTCAGAGTTATTCTTAACTATATAATTAGATATTAAATTTATGGCATTATTTTAAGGCCATGAGAGACGTAACATGGCCAAATGTCTTAATTTTAAAATCTGATATCAATACTTGAATTAATATAGTTTGAGATTTATTTTTATGCAATTTTTGTCCTCTAATGAATGCATATATGAATTAAGGTAATCATTTTAGACAAACATGTATTCCACTTACATCTTAGGCCAAAGAGTTAATTATGTTATTTTCAATTTGATGCCTAAGTGAAGTCTAATGTTCAACAAGGGGAAATGAATCAATGTGTGCTAAGTAAGAATTTAAGTCTCCTCTGTGGCTAGTTATCCTGGACAGAGTAGGGTAAAATAACACCAGTGAATCCAGGTCTCTGTCACAATGAGTAGTAACGTAGATAGTTTCATACTGCGGCCAGAAGAAGCAGGAAATGTAGGTGTGGACAGTGTGATATTGATTTGGGGACAGAAACAAAATTAGTTTTTCCCCAAGATTGCAATAGCAAAGCTGAACCATGAGTTTATTTGAGTAATTTATTATGTTTATACAGGATGACATGTTCTAGTACTATTTTGTAGTGTTGGTTTTGAAATGTTAAAAATGTATGTAGGAGTATTTCGTAGGAAAATGGATACATTTTAAGGTTATACTCCTAAGTGAAATAAGTAAGTCACACATGTAAATACCGAATAATTTCTCTGGTGTGAAAAGCTATAATAGTACATAAGATTCTAATGAGATAATGGACAATGTGAAATAGGAAGAAAAGGGCTAAAGGTGTAGGGGAAGTGGGAAGGGTAGGGTAAAAGGGATAAGGAAAAATAAAAAAAAATGAGAAAGTGAAAAAGTGGAAATAAAATGTTTGTAAATGGGGAGGGGAGGAGGGGGTGAAGGGAGGGCAGGGACAAGGGGAAAAAATGAGAACCAAGACCTGTCATGTAAAGGTACAAGATCCCAATGATGAATGTAACTGTACTGTGTACCTAAAATGTACCAATAAGCTCAATTAAAAATGTATATAGGAAAATTATTGTTATCATTTATTAGTCCTTTAAATATACTATAGGGCTATAAACTTTAAATTTGTTCAACAACAAGCTCTCCATAAACTTGACAGGATACAGAGGGAAGGTTATTGTTTAAAAGAGTATGATCGGCAAGTGCCAAGCCCAAAACAGGATGGTAGAAGGGTGTGAATGAGGAGAAGGAGCTCAACACATGCTGCAGGAAACCAAGAGAAAGGAGGAGCTGGGAACAAGACCACACCTTTCAAAGTCATGCCCCTTCTGAATTTTGAAAGTTGCCACGGGCTTCCTCTGCCAAAGTCTCATTTCAGGTGCTTTTCCCCTGAGGACAGGCTAACTAAGAAACACTGATAGAAGAAGAGCAGCTCCAGAAGGGCATTTTCGAAAGGCAGTGACTCAGTAAGAGCTGGGAAATAAATCATCCCTCTCCACATGGTGCATCTTCTTCAGCATTGTCTTCTGGACTTCTTTTCATGGGATGGGCATTGGCCCTAGTGTTTCCACAAGTAGGACGCATGCAAGGTCTACAACAGAAATCCCCTCCTAGGTGAAATTAAGGTTCAGATTAACAACTACAAACTAATAAATCAGAACCTCAGAATCTAAAACCATATATTTGTTGTACTCTATACTCTCCCAGTTTAAACGATTCTATCTAAAATTTAAGAAGTTTTAGTGTAGTTGCAAAGATCTTTATACTGTATATTAAAATGATTTTTGAAAGCCTTATTGCATCTGATCATCATTATTTTCCTTTTATCATTTTTGTCACCCTTAAAACCCATGACTTTTTCTCACTTAAAATGTATATCCAACTTCTAAAATATAATTTCTCAATGGCAGGGAAATTCAGTGGAACCTGACCAAAATTGAATACAGCTGTACCTCCATAATCTATGGCAGATTAGCTGCAGGTTCTGTGTGAATATCAAAGACCAAAGAAAATCAAATTCCTAGCTAGAGTAGTACAGAATTTTAATAGAACCTATGCATATATGTCTATATAATTTAAATCATGTTGAGATTATTTTAATACATACTAAAAGTAAATGTTGCATAAATAGTTCTTACACTGCATTGTTTAGAATCAGTACAGAAGCGATATTGTTTTCCAATATTTTCAAATCATTATTCATTGTATTCACAAAACGGAACACAAGTATATGGGTGGTCTAATGTATTGCAATAATCTAAAGCCATTAAATTTCATCAATTGTAAAGTGCAAAATTTCAAGCGGTTAAATTAAAGTGTAAAGAAAGTACAGTTTAAGACATTTCTTGATGAACTTAGATTATCTCAGAAGAGCTTTTTGTACTGTTGCTGCTAGCAGGTTTTGTACCAATTGCTACCCTATCTAGCTCTGCTTCTCAGGGGGAAGTGAGGAAAAGCAAGCACCTTGACTTTGATCTGTTTCTCATCAGATCCAGCTGCAGGAAATGTCAGACCTAAAATTGTTTCAGGTTTGCCTTCATGCTTCAGGGAAGGACTTTTTTTCTTCTGCACTGTATAATTCACTTTGTAATACCAGGAACTCTACATTTCAGGAGACTTAAACTCTTGAGAGCAGGGAGACCAATGTGTTTCTTCAGTCTATTCTCTATCCCTTGCTCTGTCTTTTATTCTGTACTAAATTATTTATTATAACACTGCAGTAATTCTTTTAATAGGTCTCAATTAATATTTAATCTGACAAAGACGAAAAAACTACCCAGTCCCATTTCTGACTAAAAATCAAGAAAATGTCAGTGCTAGCTTACTAGTTTTGACTAGCAAGATCTGTGTCTCCTACATCCCAGCAGCTGAAATTTTCTATTTCATTAATTGAATCAGAAGTCTTAAAGGTTTTACGGTACAGTGTCCTCCTAGTGCTTCAGAAAGTCTTACAGATCTTACAGCAAAGATAATTACTCAAACAGTCCATGTTAATTTAGCTGGTTCCTCTAGAGAATAAGGAAATTATTACATTCAGATGAAAGAAAATAAAGTGTGTTCTCACTGCTTTTACATGTGTTTGCTCTGTCAGAATAAAGAACTACTTTATTCTGAGAATAATTCCTGATGGAGATATAATTCTATTCAAAGTTCTTTGAACCTTATGAAGAACAAATTGTCATATATTCTTTTGGAAATCTAACCTAAGCTGTCCATTCTATTACCTTCTTTAGTTAGATATTCATATTTAATTATTTCTTCTACAAGCTACTAGATGTCTAGTATTAGTCTTGTTCATATCAATATCATAAATTTTTCTCATAATGGGAAATAGTTACTATATCCAATCTAAATATTTAAGTGTAGATTTTTTTTTTAGTAGAAGTGAGGTTGTAATTTTGGAATTTGGCTTTTTCAAATTGAATATATTTTCCAAATCCTAAAGAAAGGTTTGGACATTTAATAGCTTCAAGTGGTTGTTTTATATAATTACTGGTATTTCAAGAAAAGAGAAAGTGACATTCTCTAAGTTTATACTTTGAAAATATGAAACTACTCAAGTCCAGTCTGTTCATTTTAATGCTTTTAATTGCTCCTTGGAAAGAGCAACAGACTCACAATGGCAAAAGTAATTTATGGCACAGTCAGAATACAACACAGAAATACCTAGCATGTCTGCTACTCCTTTCTCCAAGACACAATGTTGATGTTAAATTAATGCTGTGTTAAAACTGAAGTCATTAATTTAAAAAATATT
>NW_022900936.1:18947223-18978549 GCF_012274545.1 Fukomys damarensis
GAGAGAGAGAGAGAGAGAGAAACCAGGAGAATAAAACTTAAGGTGCATTATTGGATTTAAAAATATAAACTCAATATTATGAGATATTATAAAATCATTTCACAGGTGTTTCAGCCGGGGATTTAGCACAGTGGTTTCACCACCTGTCTCACAAGTGCAAGGTCGTGAGTTCAATCCCCCGTTTTAAAAACAAAACAAAACACATCAAAGGTATTTCAAATTGGGAAATGTTAATTTAACATTTACATTGGAAGAACGCAAAGTAAACACATGCATTAACCTGTTCAAACTCAGCCCCTCTTATTACGAGGAGTACCAAAATTTTCTAAAATGCATTAGAGTAAATTTACATGTAAGAGCCTTTCTGCATTTTGATATATCTTCCACAGTATTCTAAGAAAGTGAATTTAAGGTAATATTTAATTTGCATTCCTGAAATGATTTCCTTAAATGTAACTAATTTAAGTTGATGCATTATTCATTTAAAAGACTGCATTTCACTAAAAAATGTGACCAGCTGAGCGAAAGTATGTCTAGTTTTAATCACATATTGCAGCAAGGACAAATTGAACAGATTTTAATTGTCTTGGCCCATGAAATGCTGATGTGTATTATATTTTTTCTGGGAATAATAATTACAACACCCAATATGGACTCTTTTTGAAATTTTGTAAGCCAATCATACTGGCATTGAATGTTTATATAGTTTTATTTACTTTCTGGGAAAAAAATCAAACCCATTTTCTGCTAAATAATACATGGTGGTTATTAACAGAAAACCAAAATATAATGTGCTTCTGAGCAAAATGATATTACTGAGAAATGCCATGTAGAGCCAAAGTAACTATGAGAGCAAACATATGTGGAATAAATATATCTATTAATTTTCAGTAATCATCTCCAGTGTTTCCTTGATAAATGCTCTCTACTTTAAACCTACATGTAATTATCTAAGCATTATCTTTATCTATCACCAATGCTCCAGTAAATATTACGAGTGCTTTGTAAAAAAAAAAAAAAAAGGAAAATAAAAGTAAATACCATTTTGGAAGAAAAGCAGTAAGTGTAAATTCTGATTCAATTTCTTTCCCAATTGCATGCATTAACTTGGAGAATTTACTGTCTCTAAATTCTGCATTATTTTTACATTTAAAATTACAATCACATGGTACACATCCCACCATATTTAAAAGTATATTTACTACTCCCTACCAATTTATAGCAACGTTTCTTTTTTTATTCTTTATTCTTTCTTTTTATGTGTTTTGATTGTGGTGCTAGTGATCAAATACAGTATCTTTTGCATGGTAAATGATCTCTCTAACCCTGAACTGTATCCCAAGAAGTATAGTAAGCTTTCAAAATGCCATAGAAGTCACTTATTTGCTCACATATAATTTGACATTGATACATAAAATAATTTTTCTGATTTTACAGATAAATATTTTCATTTACAGTTTGGAGAAATCAAATACTCAAGATCAACATACTTTCAGACTTGCTAGCATATATTTTTATAAGCCTACTCACTAGGAATATAAGTATTTGAAAAGGGAATAAAGACATTTGAAAACTGAACCAACTAAGTAAGGGAAAATTGCTGCTTAAACTACCTACTTAGTAAAATAAAATTAGTACAACTGTACTATTATATGTTAATTGTTTATATAAATAAAACTTTTCACATCATCACAGATGATAGCAAGAAATTATAATACTCTATTTGAATGTCATTATGCTTCACACAATGGTATAATATTCCAGGTTAGAGTAATTAAAATTGTACATTGTCAACATTAAGAGAGTTATTAAAATACATTAACAAGAATTACAAATTCTGTATGGGAAATGGAAAAACATCTTGCATAAATCATTTGAATTTCTTTGATATCATTAAAACAGATCATGAATTAAGATCAGTTTGAAATAAGCATTAAATCATGATGATTTAAAAAAATAAATCGTTAATTATATCAGTTAGTATTCATGTCACTAGAACAAAATACCTGACATCTACAATTTAAACAGAGATGAGGTTTATTTTCACTCATGGTTTTACTGGGTTCAGTCCATGATTTTGTCCCCAAGCTAGAAATGCCACGGGTGAACAACTTGGTAGAGGAAAGCTCTTCACACAATAGGGGCTGGTTACAGGTTTGGTCTTTCTAATTTCTGAGATGCCTTCAAGGTATCTTTCTTCTTATTACTGCACAAAATACTTGACTTTATTGTAACACTAATACTTTCAATAACCAAGTTCTTCTTAGTCCCAAATTTGGTGGTGCTTCCTTTCAAATCATTAATGTCTACCATTTGCTCCTGATTTTCACCTTAGATCTGACTGAAACAAACAGGTATCTAAGGCAAGTGCATTAAAAAAGGTGATGCGGAAAACACAAATGCCCATGTGAAGGATGCTACATTTCGATAATTCACGTCTTGAAAGGTGAGTGTTGAAAGAATATAATTATAATTCATACAATGTTATGGCCATAAAATAATCATGTATTTAAAATAAATTCCTCAAAACTAGCCAAATTTAAAAATCAAGAACTTTGTTAAAAATCTGTTATAGGCACTACAGCAAATATATGTAAAATTAAACTTTCTTAGTAAAGTCTCCATCAAAAAATATATTAAAAATTGAATTTTATGCTTGTAAAGATAGTAGAAGTGATTGTATTACTTGCATTGCAAAGTGAGTTTCTGTTGATGTTAAAGTTTCATAATACAAGATGAATCCTTCCTGGAAGACTTCAACAATAAAAATTGTCTGCATGTTGATTAGTGAATTTGCTTAGGCAATATTTCAATAATAACAATTTAGACATACAATTGTTTGTAATTTTATATAAAGGGAGATGTTTATATTTCAGAATATGTAGTCCATCCAGTGATATATTTCAGTAAATATAAGCTTTCAGTTAGGATTTCAGTTCAGATTATTCAAGAATGTTCTACATGTAGTTTCAATATTTAAATTTTATAAAAAATTACATATAATATATATATCTATATATATCTATATATATATATAAACTAATATGATAGATGAACAAGAAAAATGATGGATAAAAGGAGTGGTAATGTGCAAAAGCATAAGACATTATAGGAATTTTTTATTTGTTGAAATTTCTTATATTTCTATGTTTAACCTACAGTTTAATCAGTAGTGTTAACACACGTCAAAGGCTTATAGAAAATTATAAAGTTGAGCTTTTTTCCCAAATTACAAGAACTAAACATTTTCTAAAACATTTTACAGTAATATTGTGATGATTGACACCCAAGATCTGAATGAATACAATGTACTGAAATAATATATCATACATGTAACACATAAACCTTTCATATAAAAAGAACAGGTGATTTTTAATTTATCTAATTTATATCCTTACACTACTAAAATATTTATTAGAGCAACTTAAAAGAAAGATTATATGTGAAAGTTCAATATTTATAGTATCTTGTACTGTTAACACTTTAGTGTGCTGGGTATTTTTCTCTTTTGAACAATGTAGTAAGAACTCTTTCTAGTTACCTTTGCTCCATCTCTTATCTTTAACTCTTTTTGAAAATAAACATGTAAAAATAATTACTGATAAATAACAAGGTCAGTTTTCAAATAATTTTAGATTTGAGGAGGGATCATTGTTACAGATCTATGAAAAGAACATAAAGATTTAGAGAACATAGGAATAGATTAAAAAACAGGTTTAATGAGGTAATGTGATATAAGAAAGATCATCTAAAGTAAAGTGACTTTTTTCTCTTCCTTTAAACAGAAGGTAAAATTTTGAAAGCTACCAATACACATAGAAATTATTAAATTAAATAAGGATAAAAATGGGTGGACAGCTTTTTATGAATACAGTTGAGGTTTAACGTTTGGCTAAGAAAAAATTTAATTGGTCTGTTTTCTTCACAGCTTGCTTCAAGTGTCCAGAAAAATCTATTCTCTTTTCATTTTCCAAGATTTTGTAAAAACCTCCCTCACAACTGGAAAATTTCTCCACCATTCTGTCTTCTTTATTAAGTGGAAAGCAATAGACACTTCTTTTCACATTCTATAATAATTGTGCAGAACACATCACATACTGATTCTAAATTCTTCCACTTCAATATTTTGAATACTGCTCTTTTGGCCATAAGAATTGTATCATCTTATCACTGGTTCTTTGCTAAGAAAAAGGCAAAATAAGACGAACACATCAAAATTCTTCTTCCTTTTCAACCCAGAGCAGTACAATACTCTTTCATGGGAAGATAATTGTATTTTTTGTGGTGGGGGTGACTAGGAATGAAACCCAGGACCTTGTGCTTGCCAGGCAAGTGAGGCACTACTGAGTTAAATTTCCAGCCCTGAGAACTGCACTTAATGTATATGCATGAGAAATTTATCTTACAATGAAAGCTATTTGAAATTATAATTTGAGAGAAAATATTATTAATTAATATTCTAACACAATTTTATCATTTTAAAATCATATTAAAGGCTCAAATATTCAGTTTTAAACCCAGTTGGGCAACAAAAAATAACAGTATTTCTTTGTATATAACTAAAAAAAAGAATAGTATTATGGAAATACTATATATATCATGCTATAATTTGATATGAAAAAAAGTTAATTTTATGTAATAAAACTAGCACTTAAAATAGTTTTGAGGCCAGCAAAAACAAGTCTAGGTGATTCTCCCTGAGATTTTCTCATGGACTTACACATAGAGATTGTACCTTGCACAGTCACTGTGTCAATGGCTTTGTTTTGAAAATGCTGTTATGTATTTTTAGAGAAAATTCACACCAAAGTTTAGATCACAATACAATTTTAAAATGGACTAATAAAAATACTTAAAATACAGTATGTATTTTGTGAAGAGAAAATTATTTTTAAATATCTTTAACAATTATATTAATATGCTTATTTTTACATACATAAAAAATAATTTAAAGCTAAATACGTGCTATTTCTGTCAATAAACTTTATTTGTGAAAATTAAAATTAAATAAGCAAGCAAAATGAGCTGACATTAAAAAAATGACAGTAATCTCCAATTTATTTACTACGTATAAGACTTTCGCTGTATTGCCTTTACTCTGTAGAAATAAAATCCCCGTCACACAGCAAAATAAATTTTATTTGAAAACAAAATGCAGTGTGATTTTATTCTTAAGCAGAATACAGGAAAAGCATGTCTACACACTTTTTAAGTTTCAGTATCTTGAGAGTATCATTAGATACTGAAAATAAATATAATGAGAGTTATAACAACAGACTTTCAATTCAAGTGTTTTTTCAAGGCTAACACTCAATTTGTGTAATAGGTTAACATCAGGTTAATTTAGTTTTTAAAACATAAGACATATGCAAGTTATTTCATGTAATGCTACAGACTAATTATTAAGCTAATCAAGTGGACACTCCATAAAATCAAGTAAATAACGAAAAGCAATTCAGAAATTTTAAATTTAATATAGAGATATTTGTAAAATGTTTAATTGAAAACACAAGTAGTGAAACAATTTGATTCATTACTTGATTTGTACTCTACGCACTAGCTCCGAGAAGCAAATTATAGTTTTCCTAATTATTCATAGCATTTTGGCTACAATAGAAGACAGTTAAGTAGCTATTGTATGTATAACAATATTGTTGTCTGAAAACTGTTTTATATTCCTAAAGAGATAACTAAGACATGCTTAAATCTAACTGTTGATTGAAATCTAGGATCATGGCTAAAACTTTAAGTGCATATTAAGGAGCAGGAAAAATAGGTATTCGTAATGATAGATTTAAAAAATTAGTGTTTTTCTTCAAATGATGAGTTTCAAAAATGGCTGGAATTGTGTATCCATGTATAAGTTGTGTGATATAGTGCAGACGGCTTCAAGTGCCATTAAACAGATATTATTTCATTTTACCACAAATGTAGAACAAATTTTTGTACGAAGTACATGATAAAAAATGTATGTAATGTTTATGTGTATTATAACAAATGATAATTCAATACACACCAGATGAAAATTTTGTGACATCACAGTTTATAAAATATTTAGGTATGTAACATGCATTATTATATGTATCTTTGTATATATGCAGGTATTTTATGTGGTAAGTCCAAAGTAATTTTTATCTTTCTCTACAGATCATGTTTCAGTTTTTTCTTTCTTTTTTTCCTCATTGACTTTATGGGTACATTTTAGGTATACAGTACAGTTACATTCATCATTGGGATCTTGTACCTCTACATGACAGGTCTTGGTTCTCATTTTTCCCCATCCCCCCGCACTCCCTTCACCCCTTCCTCCCTTCCCTATTGACAAATCTTTGTTTCCATTTTTTCATTTTCTCGTATTTTTTCTTTTCCCTTATTACCTTTCCCCTATCCTTTCCACTTCCCCTACAACTTTAGCCCTTTTCTTCCTATTTCACGTTGTCAATTATACCATTAGGATCTTATTTACAACTATGGTTTTTCAAACCAGAGAAACTATTCAGTATTTACACATGTGTGACTTACTGTTCCAGTTTTTTCTGGTTATCTTCAAGATTTTATTTGTTGTATTTGGAATATGGTGAATTAATGTTTTATGTTTATATTAATTTCTATTTTATTAGTACTTGTTTTCAGTCCATGACGCTGACATTCTTCTTGGACAGTAGGTACATGATAGCACAGCTTTTTCTGTTTTTAAATTCCCTTCCTCTTCCCACCTAGCTCCCCCTCCATCTCGAAATATCCTTTTCCCATTTTCTCTCCTATTGTAACTATTATTCTTAGCTCATGTTTATGTTATGTAATGTTTATATTCATTATGAGGATTTAGTAATTATACACGACATATCAATGTTTTAGTTATAGTTTCTTAGAGTAACTTTTTTGTTTGAGTTATCTGAGGTTATTGCATGATGTCTAAAATTCATACATTATTTTTGGAAAATTCTTAGTCATTTTCTCTTTAAGTATTTCTCATGCCTTTTCTGTCACTTTTACTGGAATGTAAAATACCCATAACTTGGACCATATGATATGCTCCTAAAACTAGTAAAGTTCGTGTATTTTCTGTGTTAATGCTCTGTTTTCTGGTTTGAGTTTTTTCTTCTTAAATTTTTTTATTAAGCTTTTTTTTTCATTTAGTGATTATTTCCCTTGACTGGATTGAGTCTATTAATGGACATTGCAAATACATTACAAATTCCTCTTACTGTATTTGGTCTTTTATGGGTTTTTTTTGACTCATTGTCTTTGTCTGATGGACTGTGTCACCTCTTCATGGAAGTTAGTGATCCACTTCTACTAAAAACTTGAGCATATAGACAATCTATATTTTAAATTCAGTTTTGAAATTTCCAGAATTTGAATTAGCTTTGTTTACTTCTTTTGGTTGTTTTATATATTCGAAATGGGCTGCTTTTTACTTTCATTTTCATGTTTCTTGCATCTTTTCTTACTGGCCTAGACAATATGTGTAAAATACATGAAAGAGGACAGTAAGATTTTATGTCTAAAAAGAGAAAATCATCTTTTCTCCTGGGATGCACATGGGGACACCTGAGCCAACCCAGCCAGCAATTAAGTTGGACAGTTCTTCTTCCTGTTACTGGAATTGTCATGTTTTTCTCTACACTTTACCTTCTTTGTCTTTATTAAGACATGTTTGTTGTTTGTTCTATTTCTCTAGCCTCTTGAAATAAAATTTTAATTTCATTGAATTTAATTTTTCCTAATCTACACATACAAGGTTATAGATTTCCCACTAAATACTGTTTTATCTCCATTCAATAAAATTGCATGAATTGAATCTTTATGGAAATTAATTACAAATAGCATAAAGGTCATAATTTACAATTTAGTATCTTCCAGATAAATGCATTTTTCTAATTGTTTCTTCTGTCAACATTTTGCTTTATGTATATTAAAGCTAGATTTTTTAGTATATTGGATAATTTAGAATGCAATTTTGTTGAAGTATTTATTAATATAAACATTCTGTTTACTGATGTTTTTGTATTATTATAATGGTCCATGAATCAATGCATATAACCAGGTTCCTGATCTTTATAAATGACATTTAATAGCAATCCAGCCACATTTGCATATTTTATTTGCTATATTTTCTGGAAGATTTAATTGTAGTCAATACCCTGTGTTCACAATGAACAACATCATTGCTTAGGAAAAAATTTAATAAATTGTATCTTAAATTCTACTCATATCCAAACATCTCAAAAGTTCTAGTTAGACTAACCATTTCTTGGTATATGTTTTCATTATTTTAGAATTTTCATGTTTTATACTTACATGTGTTCTTTTAAGTTATATATGTTATGAATGTCAGCTCTTTAAAATTCAATTGATGTCTTAGTATTTGATAACTTTGTTTTGGTTTATTTCCTATCTTATTATTTTACTTTTATTTATTTTACATTGCTTATGTTACATTTTTCTGTTCATTTGCTTTATTTTAGCTAATTATCTATATACATTTAACTGTGTTACATTTTTATAAAAATTCTTCTGTAAGCTCTCCTTATACAACAATGTTATTTGTATATAAGAATTGATTTGGTTCTCTTTCTTCCTTTAACCCTCCCTCTCCCTCCCCACTTTAATGTCCACACAAATGAATAATCTATAATACTCGGTAGCCCATAAATTGCTGACTTAGTTCTCAGATGTTCATTGGTGGGCTTGATTTACTGCTACCCTGACATCATCGTGCTTTTAACACAAGATATACCATGGAGGAAAATTCTTCATACATTCCTCCTATCACTGGCTTCAGAGTCCTCGTAAAAGCATGAATGACACATATTTTACTATTATACAGAAACCATTTACTTAAATATGTTATTAGATAGTTTGTTTGAATGTGCTTAATTTTAAGCATATAGCAAAATATTACCTTTACAATTAATCATATTAGCTGTACATTTATTGACATGGCCTATGTAGAATTACATGCTTATTACATTCAAAATAACACTGCCATATTTTCTATGGTATGATTTTAGTGAGTGCAAATGGTTACACAAATTAAATTGGGAGCTGGATATTTTTTCAAATTACTTCATTAAATAGATATGTATTTATTTCATTTTCTTTTAATTGACTATATTGAAAATTTATTGATGTAAGAAGTAAGGACTTTTCTATCAAACCAAAGTGTCTCCATTTTGTAACTGCCTGTCATTTTAGACCTTAGATTTTGACTCTCTGAGGCCACAGAACATCTCAAAATGCCCTAAAGGTACTTTGTAATACCCCCTTACAGTTTTTTGGCTCATCCTTTGGCCATTTCCTTGAGCCAGTCATCTGGAACAAGACTGTGAACATGAGCCTCAACCAATGAGGCAAAAGGACAGAGCCCTCCCCTGCATTACCAATAAGAAGTCCAGAGGACTGTCGGGCTAATGTGCTTGCTTCCTCGCCTTAGAGATGTTGCACACCCTTCTACAGAAATAAATTTTGTTCTGTCAAGACTTTAAATTTCTTGCATTCTCGAGGGTCTTCATTCCCAGCAAATGACTTTCTTTGACATTGTGACCCTATATTTTATTGACACTTATTTCTTAAAACACTGCTTGTAGTCCATTATCTATTCATCTTCTTTAAGAATCCAATTGAAGATGTAGTAGACGATTATAACTATGCTATGCATGTTCTTTTTAGTCTCCTATTCCCTTTTTGCCTCAGAAAGTAGTTAAATAAACCTGTTTTAACCATATGATCCTATCCTGTCTTTCACTGTTTTCAACTAATTATTAAACTCATTCATTGGATTAATGATATACATCTGTGCATTTCAAATTCACAACATCCATGTGCTACTCTTACATAATTGTCAGGTTTGGGCTAATCTCTGCATTTCCTTATGTTTTTACTAAAGCTTTTCCGCTGCTTTCTCAAATATAACAAGATAGTTATTCTAAGCATATGTCCTACGAGGCACACATTCTGCTTCTCTTGTAGTTCTGCTTCTATTGGTAGTTTCTCTTTTCTATATTTTTCTATATTTTTTCTTATCAAATGTCTAATAATTTTTATTCATGCCAAGCATTTCGTATAAAAATAGAACCTTCTAAATTGTTATTTATCAAGAGTTTTGTACATAACTTCTGTTGGAATATGGTAAGTGAGATTGAGGTGTGGTTGGGGCAGATGATCAGGAGATTCCAATCAGGGGTGGACTTAGAACAGGCAAAATTCCCTTCACCTGCGAAATGGCACTTAAAATCTGCCTACAGTGATTAAAGCCAGGGCATTGGATTTGCAATTTAGCCGTTTCTTTGTCTCCACTTTTCTGCTATACTGCAGAAGTTTTAATTCAGCACTTCAGTGTTTCACTTGAGTCTTTGGCTTCTCATTGAGAGCTATTTTAAAATTTACTAAAGCTCTCCAACTTGGAGCTAGAAGTGGGTCCAATTTCCCCCTTCAATTCCACGTTTGCCATTGGTTTCTCTGCCACATTTTGTACATAGAGGCCTTATCTGGATTTATTATAACTGTGGGTTCTCATGTGTAAAGCAGTTGGAGAGGTTCAGCACAAATGTGCCACTGTTTCCATGACTTTCTTTACATACTGCTTATTCATTTGTTAAGGCCTCTGGCTTGTCAGGATTTTGATTTTTGAGTGCAAACATGACAAACTTACAGCCTGACTCTTTAATTCCCCTTTTATGTAATGCACTGCCATTTAGTAAATGTGTTTTATGGTAAAAAAGCCACATACTTGAGGTCTCAATCTTTCAAACTTTCCATCCCATGAAACTACTGAGTTTTGCACCATTCTCTTTCATAGTCACCAGTCTTTGTCCTGTGCCAAGTTAGATCCTAAAATAACTTCCTAGATTATTAACTTCTTTCCAAGAAAATTACTAGCTGGCACTCTCAGCAAATTATTGAGATAGATTTCTGGCAAATAATTTAAGAGTGTTAGTTACAGAGTTATGCATCTTCTTTAAGTTATTATTATTATTTAAAATTATCAAGAAAAACTCATATGAAGTCTAAATAAGGAGACTATATTTCAATTTCCAGAGAAATAAATTTAAATCTGGAAAGCAATGGTAAATTATCTAATAAATTTATTAATGCTAAAAGTTAAGTTTAAGTAAGTCATGATTTAAAAAATAGAAATCAGTTAGCCCTATTACTATGGAGTCTTTGATAAAAGGATTACCATTTGATATTTGGCAGAAATGCCAAGTTTACTGGCTTGTGAAAAATCAATTTTGCAATTTCTTCTAAAACTCAAAATACAAAAGCCTTTGATCCAGCAATCACACTTTTGAGAATTTGTTATAAAACCCTAAAAGGTCCCATACGTGAAAGTATGTTTACAAAGATATTTATTGGTTCAAAGTAAAAATGTGATAGAAGTAATATATTGTATGTTATTCACTAAGATGCTGTCTTGAATAAACCCATACAGTGGATTATTATGTAGTAATTCTAAGGAATTAAACCTTTGCCAATGCCAACTGATTTTTAATAGTTTATACAAAGTATGTTGGAGCAAAAAAAAAATCATGGTGAAAGAAATTATATCAAACAGCTCATTTCAAAGCAAATGACAATCTATACTTGAAAGCGTGCATGTTTTTATGTGGTTATTGAATGAACTGCATTCCTGTTTTTACATTGTTATGGATTGAACTGTGTTCCCCTAAAATTCCCATTTTGTTTTCCTAGCCCCCAATAGTACACGTAGAGATAATAACTTCAAAGATGTAATTAAAGTTAAATAAAGTCTCAAGTTCAGGCCTGAACCAAATCATTGATATTCTTGTAAGAATGGCTACATGTGCACAGATTAAAAATCAGATGAAAGTTTATCAAGAAAGCAGCCACTTGCAAACCAAGGAGAGAGAGTTAAGGAGAAAATGATCGTGTGATACATTGATCTTGGATTTTCTCCCTCCAGAAAGGTGAGATGTAAATTTCAGTTATTTAAGAAATCTAAGGTGTCTTGCTATGACAGGCAGACTGACAGACATGCATGGATTACTAAATGGAAAGACTATATTCATAAGGAATATAAGTATTAGAACTAGTTCATTAACCTGAGGTAAATTTTAGCATTTTATAGATAAAAAAGAGAGTTAAGTAGTTAGATAAAAATTTAACTATGTAATAAAATGTGCAATCATATTTACTTAAACTTATGTTCAAATTTTATTTCTGATGCTAAATTTGAAAATATTAAGCATATGCTAACCTATATTCATATATTATATATGTAATTTACATATGTGTTTATATATTCATATGCACTAATTAACCTAAGTATAGCTCATCCCTATTTTGAGACATAGGTACATTACATAGTATAAAGTATCACTATATCTAAAATTGTTACTATCATATTAAACTTAATTTGCATAACTTTCAAATATTTTCATGAATTATTTCAACAGCTAATTAAATATTATCAGGATTCTGCTGTGTAACAATGTCTGTTATATAAGAAGTATTTTGTTTAAATTTATACACTTGAGTAACAGAAGAAATAGATAAATTACATGTAAGTGATATACTAGCAACCATAAGTGTATTTATTTATTCATCTATTTGTGAAGTAAACTATCATTTGATGGCCCATTTAAATTGCATTTTCATGCCACCTTTTACATGGCTGTTCAGAATTTTATCTCATGACTTCCTCCCAGCCCTATATTATATTTCTTATTCATGTGAATATTAAAAATCAAAAGCACATGGCTTGAATGCCTCTATTACCATTATTTTATTCCCTAATACAGAGTCTTCCTAATATTACACTCCATTGAGAGAGCCAGCTCTGGTGTTAGAGGTTTCATTTAAATCTTGAATTTATCAATTAAATGACCTGTGATATAGGTCAGGCCATTTGGTTGAATAAGTCTTCTGTCTTACATTAAAAACGAGACAGTGGTAGTATAATCTTACAATGGACTTAAAGTTCTTACAGTATCATATTTCACATCTTACAAATTTGACATATGTATTATTTTTACAATTTTACTTATCTGTCTCTCTATTTTCCTTTTGAATTTTAACTGTATTTGAATGACTATTTCAGATGAAATAATTTCATGGTGTTTTCCCTTGATATTTTGTTACTTTTTTGTATCTTCCTAAATCCTAAACTTTTGGCTTTTCTTGCATAATTATTTGCAACATATAAACATTAGTATTTTATATCTTCAAGATTTGTATGTACTTAATTTTGCTTAGGTGGTCAGGAAGCTTCAAGAGTGTACTGAAAGATCAAGTTCCATCACATTGTCTTGTTATTCAGGAGATGGGGCTCATTCCCATTGCTGAGCATTAATAACAATAAATGATTTGTTCATTGGTAAATTCTCTCAAATGTCCTGAAAAACATTCGGTGATATTTTCATAACTTGTAGTTCCTTAAATTGTTTTACGTTGCTTCATTTGTTTTTGTTTGTTTGATTGTTTTTGGTACCAGGGGGTTGAACTGGGGACCTTGCACTTTCAAGGCAGGCAGAGGAACCACTGAGCTAAATCTCCAGCCACCATTTGTTTTTAATATTGACTTCCAAATAAATTTTTTTTGGTCAAGAGGAGAATTTCCTGAGATTTTCCATGTAAATCAGTAAGGAAATTGATTGATGGGTCACACATATGCATACATTCCTCTTTCATAGTTTCCTTTAATGTAGCAAAGAATGTACCTGAGACCCGGAGTGTTTACTTGAGTCGTTTGGAAATACTAAGATTATATTTAAGAGAATACCTACTTAGATAGACACATTTTCAAATTTTTTTAGATAGAAAATTGGTGATTGAGTTTCCTGCCAAGTTAAAGATCATTAAAAATTTTGCTGGTGACTAAGGTAGTCAATACTCTATTTGTTGATCTATTATCAATTTCAATTCTCCCAGTTTTGAAAGTTACACTAATGTGGATAAAGGAAAGGGGACAAGGGGAAAAACTGAGAACCAAGACCTGGCATGGAATGGTACAAGATCCCAGTAACGAATGTAACTGTACTGTCTACCAAGAATGCACCAATAATTTAAATTAAAAAAAAAAGAAAGTAGTACTAGATAAAAAGTCAACTTTTTATCATAAAATATTGTGCACTTTTTGTGTAGGTGTTTACAGCCATGTTTCTAAGCTGCAAAATCACTTGTTTTAAAGCAGTGAAGTCACCTGCTTTATCACAAGGAAAAGACAATTCTGTCAACAAATCTACTTCGTTTTATGTCTACTTGCTTCTGAAAAGAAGTAAATAGTTCCATAACAGCTAAATATATTTCAAAATGACTTTGTGGATTTCTTTTGGAGTGAGAAGAAAAATAATCTTTCATCAACAGAAAATATCCTGGCAAGTAGAAATATTGCTTATTTGGTAAAAGATCATGAAATACTGCAACTATCCTACAGTGAACATCAATATTTAATTTTTCTCATATGTTTTTGTTATGAGTAAGTGTCCAAGAAACACAATATATCAAGAGCTACTGTATTAAAAAATAGATAGAACTCAGCAAATTAAATAGTAAAAGATACAGAGCCTTGCCTTCTTTTCCAGCAACATTGATTTCAGCTACTACTTGATCATTTGTCTTTCTCATCAACTGAAAATGTAGATAATTAAAGACATAAATTTTTCATGCACACATAGTTAAACAGAAGTAGAGTATATTAATATTTGAACATTTGTCACAAATATTAAGTGTTTTACATGATTTACTCTTTTGAAATAATAGAATAGAATTGTCATGAACATCAGATTATTCTTGACAATATAATTATTTAAAATATTTAATTATTTCTAAATTGTTTAAATCATTCTACTACAGTAAAAAGAGTATACTATTTAAAAATAGGTAAATTAAATGCAAGTATTCAGAATTTTATAAAATATAAACTAATATGATAGTTTCAACGCAACCTCGACTACCTAAAATCTCCCAAATATATCACGGAGGCTTCTCTGCCTTAAATAGCTGACCATCACAACTATGAATAGATTAACAAGAACTGTGCCAGGCAAATATATCAATTTTTATTATAGTTGTCATTGTTTGCTTGTGCTTGTCAAATATCAATATAAACCCATTGATTTTTTTTCTCATTTCTTTTAGATTTTTAAACCACATATTTTGCTTGTAAAGGCAGTTTTTTCAAAGTTTATTTATAAAATGTTCAATGAAATAGGAAAGATTTTCTTTTTCTTTTAAATTACTGGAAAATTTATTATGCCTTTTTCTCATCTATAGTTTCTTTATATTTATACAATTTATTTTACCGTTTTTGAGCTTGTCTGAAAACTATATCAATTATTGGCCACTAATTTAATTTACCTCATAAATTTTCAAATGTTTAAAAATTTTCATTCTTTCTCTCATATATGTTTTTAAAAAATAACCCATATCTTCTTTCTAATTTATGTAAATTCTGCAGTGGCTGTATATAGCTCCCCTTGAATGTTAAATAAAAAAGAAGATAGAGAAATAAGATTCAGGGAGAAGTTCTAAAATTCCCCAAAATATATATTCTGTGGTTTTAAAAATTGTTCAATATATATGTTAATTTGTTTCATTTATATTTCTAGGTTCTCTTAATTCGCTGAAAATAAAGTTTTGTGCTATTATTTGTTTCTTTTTCACAAGAGTGGCTTTTTGTCTATGACTTGTACTCTAACATTTTGGTCATTCTTACAAGATTATGGTACACAATGTATTAATCAAAGTTATCCTTTTATTAATTTGTTATAAAATTTGGCTTTAATTCTTCATATAAGACTTTTAAAATATTTTCTTTATTAATATCAACTTGTATTATATTGAAATGAAATTTTAAAAATAAAAACATTGTATTATATTTAGGGATATATTTGTTACTTCTAGAAAATGTTATACTTGTTCCAGCTTCCACAAAAAGAAGGAGCCCCCGTGAAGGTGAATGCCACACTTAGGGGTGATTGCACATTGTATATTAGGGAAAATTTAAGAGAGTCTTGTTTAAGTTGTTTAACAGAGAATGTACTAATGGACACTGGAAAGCAGATCAATCTTGAGTTACTTTGCTTGTGCCCATGTTTTGATGAATAAAAGTGAGGCGAGCCAAAGGCTTGGGACTCCTCTGTTAGAAGCAAGAACCCTCTGGCTGCTCTGGTGTTATACTGACTCTGTGTCTTTGTATCATTCTTCCTCACTCACCCTCAAGTCAGGAAAAACAAAGTCTTGGGCCCTGTCCGGTTGCTTGCCCATAGGTGATACCCCAGTGTGGAATTTGAGATCTCAGCTTGCTACAGTTGGTGTCCAAACATGAACGTGAGACTGGAGTTGCCTACATTTAAAAATGTGGCTCCTGTTCCACTCTTTAATTAGTGAAGATCAAAACTGCATCGATCATAGGTATTTTTATTTTAAATTACATTTATATGTAACTCATCATGAAAAGATAGCAATTTTTCTTATTTATATGATGCAGTTTTGTTCTATACATGCATTGTGTAATATTGAAGTAAGATTTACCATGCCTAACTCCTAAAACACTACTTATTTTAAATAAAACTCTAAAAACCATTTTTGTAAAATTTTAAAACAGTACTAACACCCTTCCTAGTAAGAGCACACCAGATATTCTCTGCTATTTAACTATAATGTGCTACCCATAGATCAACCAGTTTACATCTGATCGCTGCTGCTCTCTTTCCTGTTCCCTAGACTCTGATAACGACCTTTCCAGTGTCAACATCTATGTGCTCCACATTTTAGATTCCAAGTTTTAGTGAGCTCATGTAATCCTTGTCATTTCATTCTTTATTTCACTTAGAATAATCATCTCCAGTTCAATTCATTTTTTTATTAAGTTTATTGGTACAATCTAGGTATACAATACAGTTACATTCATCATTGGGATCCTGTACCTTTACAAAATAGGTCTTAATTCTCATTTTTTCCCCTTGTGCCTGCCCTCCCTTCACCCCCTCCTACCCTCCCCATTTACAAATGCTTTATTTCCATTTTTTTCAATTTCTCATATTTTTTCCTCTCCCTTATTACTTTTCCCCCACCCTTCCCACTTTCCCTACTCCTTTAGCCTTTTGCTTCCTATTTCACCTTATTAAGTATCTCATTAGGATCCTGTGTACTATGATAGTTTTCCCCACCAGAGAAACTACTCAGTATTTCAGTTAAAGAAATCTCTGTATGAACATTAAAAATAGGGGACACTAAAATAAAACTAAAGTGAAAAGTAAAAGAGAAAAGGCAATGATGTAAGAATAAAATAACCCTTAATTCTGAAGATTAAAATGGTCCCTTAACATATTTAAACTGCTTCTTGCTCTTATAGTCTTATGTTACTCTTTTTTTCATTATTTAGAGAATACTTTTTAGTTGCTGTAATCAAACCCACGTAGATATGACCTTACATATTTAGTACAATGTGTTACCTCTGTATAAATGGAAAAATAAAAATTAAAAAAATTAACATTTCTAGACCAATATGGCTGTCCATTTCTGTACAATGCCAACTCAACACAGTAAATTGGGATAACTTTTTCCAAAGCTGACAGCACCATTAAAGTTTCCCAAAATTCAATTTATATGTATATATGTTTATATAAAAAAGACTAATAATAGCAGTATTTATATGAGTTTGTGAATATATATTTACATTTATATAAAAAGACTAATAATAACAGTATGTTATTCATCGATAGCAGCAACAGCTTTTCCAGGTTCTGCAGTCCTCTGAACAAAATTATAGACATTCAGCACATTCCATTAAACAAAATAAAACAACAACAACAACAACAACAACAACAACAACAACACAAAGAAAAGAATAATATCCAGAAAACAGCAAAGTGTTGCTGGTGTGGTACCTGGCACCATTTTTCTTTTATTAGCATTTTAATAATCCTCTGGAAAGAGAAAATTCTAGAGTAACATCATTAAATATAGCTCTGATGAAACATGGTCACTACTCTGCATCATAAAGCAGGTACAAGATATTTTACATTCACGGAGGTATGATACAGTACCGTTCTACATCAATAATACTAGAATCAGTTTTGGTTTGAAATTTGCTTTGTCTGCAAATAAGATTGATACCACTGTTTTTTTCTGGGATCCTGTCACATGGACAATTGTTTTCTATCCTTTCACTTTCAGTCTATGGGCTTCTTTTTGCCCTAGGTGCATTTCTTGTATACAACATATTGTTGGATTTTGCTTCTTATTCCATTTTGCTAGTCTATTTCTCTTGATTGGTGAATTGAGGCCATTGACAGTGATGATTATAACTGATATGTACTGACTTATTATTGACATGTTCTTGGCCTTTTGTTGACTCTTTTTACTTTTTTTACCTTCTCCTTTTAGTTTCTTGCATTGCCTTTTTGATTTGCTCTGTTGGGCCTCATGGTGTTGTTGCCTTCATTGTCTTTTTCTAGGATCTTTTTCAGAATTGCTTGTAGTGCTGGATTGATATTCATGTAGTTTCTCAGATGCTCTTTGTTGTGGAAGTGTCTTATTTCCCCCTCCATGTTGAAAGAGAGTTTTGCAGGATACAACAGTCTAGGTTGGAGGTTTTTCTCTTTTAGTACTTGAAATATCTCATTTCAGGCTCTCCTTGCCCCAAGGGTTTGTGTTGAAAAGTCTGCTTTGATTCTGATGGGCTTTCCTTTGCATGTGATTTGTTTCTTTTCTCTTACTGCTTGTAGTATTTTGTTCTTCTGTTGGTTTTCTGGGATAGTGATTATTATATGTTTAGGTGTAGATTTTTTAAAATTGTAGCTAGTTGGGGGTCCTATATGCCTCAGTTATCTGAATGTCAAATTCTCTCCCTCTGTTTGGGAAGTTTTCTCTCATTAATTCTGCGAACAGCTTTTTTAAGTCATTTGTGTGTTCTCCTGCTACTTCATGGATTTCCTATCAGTCTTATGTTATTCTTCTTTGCATCATCTAGGAGTTGTCGATTTCTCATATCTCTTACTGTTTTTAAGAGACCTCTCTTTGCATGGTCACTGACTGCAACCTTATCTTTTATATCTGAGAGTCTATCTTCGCATTCTTTTATTCTGTTGCGTACACTTTCAATGGAGTGTTTAATCTCCTGTATATCTTTTTGAATCTGTTTTATGGATTCCATTTCTTTCCTATGTTGGGCGTTTATTTTTTCCATGTATTTCTTATGCTGGGCCTTCATGGCTTCTACCATGGTCCTGAGCTCATCTATTTTTTTTGTCAGTTTCTGCTCTAGAGTCTCAAATCACGACTTCCATTTTGCTCACTATTTCTATGGTAATCTGGGAAATTATTTCTGTTTTGAATTTTTCTAGAGCCTGATTGATCTGTTTTGTTACTTCCTGTGCTTTGAGTTCAAGGTGTCCTGGTGTTTCACTATCGACCTTTTCATCCTCATTTGCCCTACTGTTTGCCATTGGTGGACTGGAAGTCTGTCTTTGTGTCTTGCTTAAGTGTTTTCTCATTTTTATTTTTGTTGCTAGACTGTCCTTGGTTTAATCTCTGGATTATCACCCAAATCTTCCTGATATAGTTTCACCCTCGCTTCTGGGTCTCTAATGACCCACAGACATTCTCATCTTCATAACATCAGAGAAAACAGCTCATCAAATCAACCACAATGCTTTACCCCATCTGATACAATCAGCATCACATTAAGATTAAGCACAACTTGGAAACTGGCCACCTGTGGTAGTCACTAATCTATCACCCTTAAATCATTTGAATTAAATTGAAATCAAGAAGCAGTCCAGAACATGTCTGCAGTGAACAAAATTTCAATATAGTGTATTTACCATTTCATGGCTCAGACAGAGCAAAGACTCAATACCCCTGATCTCAGTTAGCTGATGGCTGAACCCCATGACAGACTGACCTCGGGCTGCATGGCCCAGATTGAGTTTCCCAACTTTCTGAATGGTTGAACTCCGCACTGTTCTGCTACAGGTTTCCCACTCCCTTTCATTAAAGATGTTCAAAGTTGGGAACTCAGAAAAATACTGTTGATGACCACCTCTGCCTCTGCAGAGTGGGTTCAAAGACTGGCACAGTCAGAAAGTCTGAGAGCGAGTGCGTTGGGAGGTTTTAGGGGAGTTATGGGGGTTCAGGGGCTCCCATGTGGCTACTTTCCTGGCACTGAAGTGATGGCGGCTGGGGCGGGAGAAGAAGTGGCTCTCCTTCCCATGGTGGATCAGAGCCCAGACTACCTCCTGTTCCCTGGAGTGATGTTGCCTGGGCCGCTCAATTCATTTTTATCACAAATAACAGTTCATAAATTTTAAATATCTGAATAGTATTTCATTGTGTGATAGACTTTTCATTTGTTTTGTGGCTCTTACAATATTTTTTATACTAATTATAAGGTCATGTAGCTACTCTAATAATCAGGATGTAGAAAGTATATGTCCGGGAAACAGCTCTGTGTCCTTTGGTAGAATAAGCTTCTTTTTAGCCAAGGACTTAGAAGCCATGGATCTTCTTTCTTTTTCCAAAGTTTTCCTTTATAAAGTATCAGTAAGGTGAACTTTGTTGTTTGTGTACACTTGAGTGTAATTTCTTTCACTTAGCACTATCCATTAGAGAACAATCTATGTTAACTTTGTTCATTGTCTTAACTCTTTATTGCTTCTTTTGATGAGCACTATTACATTACATGACTATACCCCATTTGTTCATGCATTCACTAATAGAAAAGTATTTCATTGGAATAATTATGAACAAACTCCTACAAATAATAATGTACAAGGTAAATATGAAAATATTTTTTTACTTTGATAACTAGAAACATTTGGTAAAATTATGTACATAACATAAACTTTATCAAAAATCTGATAAAAATATCTGAAACAAAATAATTCAATGAATCTCAACAGTCTTTGAACAAGAAATTATTCGAGTATACCATAATGGCTCATTTGATCTCTGTTGAAGTGTAAATAAATCATTTATATTATTATGATCTATAAATTCTGACTGAAATATAGTGAATGTTTGAATGCAAAAAATACTATTACAGTAGGAGAAATATTGCCATTGATCTCTTTTAAACTATCTCCCCTCACTTTAAACACACTTATCACATCACTCTTGCAACTCTCTAAAGCAGTAATGAAGTTCTCTCCCTTGAGAATCTTTATATGTGGTGTCATGGTTTCCTTGATGTTGTGATTCTATTGAAAAAATTGAGCTTTTATGGTCATTTTGACTTAGGGAAAGAGTCAGAAGTAGCATGGTAGTAAATAATGTGAAATTATTATAGGTTTTACAAGGCTACTCTTATGTTGATGACACTCAGCATCAGTATTCACTGTATGTTTGATTATACTTTTCAAAACTCATAACAATACTTTCAGGGCTGGGGATTTAGCGCACTGGTTCCACTGCCTGCCTTGCAAGCACAAGGTCCCAAGTTCAATTCCTGGTACGCAAAACAAAACAAAACAAAATTTCCGGAAGTGCTTCAGTAAATGGCAAGAACAGTGGGATAAGTGTGTTCAGAAAAGTAGGGATTATTTTGAGGATTATTTGCAGTGTTTGCTACTGCAGGATATCATAGTATTGATTTTGCTCAAACCATGCTGTAAAGAGTTAAACCAATTAGCTTAACATGCTGAACTTAGAGTGGCTTGTACCCAAGTTCCATTCCCACAACTAAAACCTTGTAGCTGGAAGAACAATTTTCTAACTACAACCATATATATTTGGCTATATTGTTCCTAGTTTGAGAATACTTTGTCTTGTCCTTTTGAGTCTTGCTTACATTAGTTTCCATAGAAACCACATATTGTGCTTTTTCTCACATATTCTTGTATTTAGCTTACCTTTAACCTAACTGATTACTAATCAAAACCAATGCCTTGGGCTGGCTCTGGCCTCTATAGGTTGCACCAGCATTGGTTATTCTGGCACCACACTTTTTCTTTTTGTTCTGTCTTTTATTGTATTTTTTTCTGAGGCCTGCATCATATCCTGGGCAGGAGACTGGCAGGGATCTCCAGTAATTGGCAACCATTGTGAGAGCATGAAGCATGAACCTACTCATTCAGGCTACCCAGAATAAAAAAGAAAAGTAATAATAATGATAATAAAAGATAGACTACATAGAGCACCTCACATCAAGACAAGGATGTCCAAGCAGGAAGTAAAACCTGGAAAAAGAGGTAGGCAAGAAAGTAGTCAGCTGGGACTAAAATATGGGGTAATCACTTTTGGCAAAAGCTGGCCTACAGTCTTGAAATAAATGCTGCAAGAGATAGATAAATATAATCATGAGTTAATTATAATTGCCATTTTTTACACACAAGAACTGTAGATATGGAACTTAGGGAGTGTGTCAAAAATAACATCCTGACACCTCAACAAAGAAGAAAAATTATCTCCCTTGAGACTTTAATTGAGGCCTTGACAACTTGGAGCCTTGTGTGCTGTTTGTAGCCCAAATAGCTGGGCCTGACTTCCCCTCAAGCTTCTGCTCTGTGACAATCAGCCCTGGATGAGAACTGTTTAGTTTCAGTTTTAGGATGACTGATGGCCAAATCTGCTTTCTTTCACATGGCACCTCTGTTACAAAATTTGACATCATTACAGACAAATCCCAGTGCGCCCTCTCTGAAGGAGGTCCAGCTGCCTCCCCCGCCACTTGAATTGCTAAGATTACAGGGGTCTGTAGAGGAAATGGGGACAAATCATGAGAATTATTGCTTGAATTTAGTGTCACTGGAAATGCAAGAATGGTGCCATGGTCAGACTCAGAAAAAAATCCAACAAAACTCACATTTGGAAATAACCATAATGAGAAATAAGTAAATGGAATGAAAATAGTGAGGAAAGCTCTGAAGAGCATAAAGCAAAATGGTGAAAAGACTCTCCCAGTTTTAACAGCCCCAAGGTCAGTTCTGTGTTATCAACCCGATGCTGCTTGCAAACATTGGGAATACAAACAAAGCCAGATAAACTATAACCATGCTCTCCAAGACATAAAGAGATTTAATAATGGAAATCAAGTTACAAATTTGCTAATTGAGAAATGTATCTTTGTTCCAATTTGAGTTGATATTTAATTGGTGTGCTTAAAACATTTCTTGTTCATTATATATTCTTGAAATGGGAAGAAAAGAGGCTAAAGGTGTAGGGAAAGTGGAAAGGGTAGGGGAAAGGTAATAAAGGAAAGAAAAAAATAGGAGAAAATGAAAAAATGGAAATAAAATGTTTGTAAATGGGGAGGGGAGCAGTGGGTGAAGGGAGGGCAGGGACAAGGGGAAAAAATGAGAACCAAGACCTGTCATGTAAATGTACAAGATCCTAGTAATGAATGCAACTGTATTGTATACATAAAATGTACAAATAAACTTGATGAAGAAATAAAAGGTTATTACTGTTCTATTGACAGCTAGTCAAATTTTAAAATGCATCACTTTAAAATTTAAATAGATAAAGCTAAATTTGTTTTAGAAGGTTTGTAGTAAGTGAGACCAGGATAAATATTAAGAAGGCTATAAGTAAAAGAGATATACTTTTGATATGAAAAGATCTTGTATGTTTGTCTTCTTAGAAAGATACAAAGAGAGATATAAGACTATAAGGTTCATGTTTGTCACAAGAAGGTGTGCAGAAGTAATTTATCAAGGAAATATGTATCTTTGCTTGTTGGTTTCAAATTCATGGTAAAAGGTTTGCATTTGGAGGCAATTCTTCTGATTGCAATTCTTCACGATATTCTGTTCATTGATTTACAAAAAGTTTTGACTAGTATTATTTACAAGTTTATACTTAAAATTATAGAAGGACATTAATAAATTAATTAGACTAAATATATTTAGGACTCTCTAGTTTTAGTCTTATATGTTTGTCTGGCCAATAGTATATCTATTTTGTTTGATATCAACATTTTTTTCCTTTTTTGGCCATTAATTTTTTTAAAAATACATTTGTCTGTAATTTAAAATGGCAACAAATAAAACTTGTTAAAGTTAAAGGCATGCCCCCCCCAGGTTGCTAGCAGATAAAAATAATGTAATACATATTGTCAAAATATTGTCACTCCAAAACTTTAAATGGTTACTAGTAATGCATTAATTGGTTTTTATAAAATCTGGCTTTTATAGGTTATTAAATAAGCTTTGTTAAGGTAATTAATGGAGACCCTAAGATTTGAGGAAGTGACTAAACAGGACTCCCCTTGGTGAATAAAGGAGTGGATGCATGGAAATGTTTTGCAGCTTTTTCTCAGTACCAGGACCTCAGCAGTTTCCATAATCTTAAAACAGACTGACCCCGATAGTTTTCTTCGCCTTATAAGAGACTTAGATTGATAAATATTATTCAAATATGTTATTATAACATGTTTACTTTGGTCATTTTCAAAAGATTAAATTTCCTGTGGGAGAAAAAAAAAAGGTTTATTAAAAAGTTGCTTTTGGTGCCAAACTAAATTAAAGGGCATAACATTTTCTATAATTATGATATTTATTATTGTTAATTTTCTGCTGTACTAAATGTATTCCTGCTTTCTGGCTTTACAGGTTTTCTAATATATTGTTTATGGTAATAAACATCTTTTTATTCAGGTATTTGCTTTTTTCTTACACTCCAGCTACTTATGATAACAGGTGCATTTATAGGCTGGTTTATTTTCTTTAGATGTTATCACATCAAAAGATAATTCGGGTAAGAGTTTTTTTTATTTCTGAGGAGGAATGAGTGAATTTAACAATGGTTATTTTATACTAAGTGGAAATTTAAATGTGTTGCAATGTCATAATGATTGCCATGCTAAAATATGTGTGGCTCTTGATTTGAAGTATTTTTTTCCTGTAACATTTTACAGGGATTCAACTATTAGACAAACCATGATTGATAAAAAATAACAGTGCTCTAACTATATTTTATATTTCAAAGTGATTGATATACAGATAAAATTATAATAGTTAAGTCCACTTCTCCCATTGCAATGCTAATGTTGATTGATCTTCTCTTCTGGGTGTTCAACAACTAAACATTAGAGACCAGGACTAAAAAGGTAACTAGGCTAAGATGGCAGCTAGTATTTTGGCTCTGGCCCCTCAAGGTCTATAAAAAACCCACTACATGAGAGAACCTTTTCTATTAGATTCTACAACTATGGTAAGTCACCCAACCTCTGGAGCCAGGAGGTTGTTGGAAAGCAAAGAAATGATAAGAATCTGCAAATGCAAAATGTGCCAGTGGAGTGTCACTAACAGGGAAAAAAATCTCCCATGCTTTCACAGATAGCAACGTGATCAAGAAAAGCTGTGACACATCCTGATGGCTGTCATTGATAGGAGCCAAAATGCTCTATACAGCATTCAAAGTAAGGCCTGAGGAGACTTAAATGACCTTGATAGACAGTAAGAGATTAATTTTAATTAATATAGGTCTCACCTTAACTTTGTCTTGAACACGTAGTAGAAAAGTGTAATGCAAAGATATACAAAGTCAATGCAATATTAATAAAGCTGGATATAAGAAAAGGCTTCAACTGCTGAGCCCTTGTGACAGTTTACAGCTACACTGGTAGCTCACCCCTACTATGAGTCATCAGAAAAAAACTATGGTAAATTTATAAAAGCTCAACAAGAGTTTTAAAAATTTTGCTAAAATTATTTAATTATTAAATTTGTAATATTTTTAAATTAAAAGAAAATTATGACAAAATATCAAACTTACAGATAACCTTCACTGATTAAAGGGGCTAAGAACCAGCAATTTACAATCACTATTTTGGTTCTTCAAAAGTTTTCTAAATATGCTTCCCCAATCTTCTGTTTTTAGTGTTTGTACTTTGACTATATATGCTCTAATTTCTTAAAAATTTTGTTTATTTTTTTCCTGCAGGCTGCTAAACTCCTAGTGATGATATAGATAAAATTCACTTTCACAAAATTTACCAGATTGACTTTATAAAGTGTTTATAATAGTAAATTGCAATGTGATTTTTATTTAACATGTATTAAGTTAGTACCCTGAGGAGATTTCCTAACTGCAGTCTTCCTTACATTGACTCTGCTCAGCTGGAAGCAGTTGGATTGAAGCTATGCCCTTTCTCCCCTACCTGTAGTTGGGGATTGTCTTTATAAAGAAAATTATTATAGAAAGATAAGACAATTAGACATGTTATAGGTCCTTGTGACACTGGTCCATTGCATAAATCATGGGGACAAGCCATTGTTGGGCATATTTAACTTTCCCTAAAACACAATTACACAAACAAAAAAGGAGGTGCACCCCCCAGCTCAATTAGATCTTATTACTTTCTCTTATTAATTTTACTTTAACACTTTTAAACTAACTTATGATAAGTACATATATACAAAGATAAACCTACATATATATATCCTAGACACAATATCTTGTCATCAAAGGATGATCTACCTAAAAGGTAAATGTCTTAAACAATTAATAACAGGGCCTCAGTATGCTTATTTTTCAATAAAAAGTAAAAAGATGTGGTAGCTGTCATCTCAGAACATATGACCATGGATACAGATGATGAATGTTCTGCAAGCAGAAGGAGGCAACATCTATGCTGAAAGCCATGCAAATGCTGCGTCTGAGCGACTCCGGTTGCCTGTACTGGCCCTCAGACTTGCAAAGTTCACCAGACCTGATGCATTGATGAGACTCAGAAGCAAACAGGTCCCAAGTACAATTGCATCTCACGCTGATGCAGCTTCCATTTCCAAACGGAGAAGTGGGAGACATAATACTTATTATGCTCAAAGCACGTTATAAAGAGTCAACCCTACAATTGGCTTTTTTATAGAAGTGAGTCTGGCCAAAGCGTGCATGACTAGTGCAGAGTAACTCACACCCAACTTCTATTCCTGCAACTAAACTAACGAGGACAATGTTCTGATTGAAACCATATGTTTTATCCCTAATTCAAGAATGCTTTATCTTGACCTTCGGGAGTGTTGTTTACATTAGTGTCCATAGAAACCACATGGTTATGCTTCCTCTAATATATTCCTGCCCTTGTATGTAGCTTACCTTTACCCTAATTTATTACTAATAAAATAAGTGCCTTGATTTGGCCAGCATGTTTTTAGGCTGCACCAGCATTGTTTGTCTTCGCACTCCACTTTCTCTCCTGGTTCTGTCTTTTATTGTATTTTTCCCCCTCGGGCTTGTGTTGCATCCTGAGCAGGATACTGGAACCTAACTGCAATGGTTATATGTTGGATATACTAAGTAGGCAGTGTTGTGGCCAAAAGCAGTCCAGAAGAAAAATTGAGGAAATCGTTTCTTTCTTTCTTTCTTTCTTTTTTTTTCTCATTGAGTTTATTGGTACATTTTAGATATACAGTACAGTTACATTCATTATTGGGATCTTACACCTTTACATGACAGGTCTTAATTCTCATTTTTCCCCTTCCCTTTGCCCTCCCTTCACCCCCTCCTCCTTTCCCTATTTACAAAAACTTTATTTCCTTTTTTAAAATTTCCTCATATTTTTTTCTTTTCCTTTTTTCCTTTTTCCTAACCTTCCTACTTCCCCTAGACTTTTGGCCCTTTTCTTCCTATTACACATTGTCAATTATACCTTTAGGCTGTTATGTACAGTTGTAGTTTTTCACACCAGAGAAACCATTAGGTATTTACACAAGTGTGACTTGTTTATTTCACTTAAGAGTATATCCACAATATGCATCCATCTATAATTTAGGACATCTTAATGTTGCTTAAATGCAAATTACTATTTTTTAAACAGTAGTCATATATCACAAAGAAAATGATTCACTTGATAATTTAAAGTAATTTCTGTAAGTGAGAAATCTACAAAAATAAAAAATCAGTAATACATTTGGAAAACGTGTGTTCTATATTCAATAATTGTTAAATTTGACATAGAAATAACTATAACAATGAATTAAAGGTAACATTATCATGAACCTCTGAAAATCCTAGTGATAGAAATTTTGCTTAATTCTGAGCATCCACACATATGCTAGCTTCACTATTTTCTAGATTTACTTTCTTACTAGCTTCAGATTTAGGATATCCGATGTGAACAATGGAAGGAGATTCGAAGGTATGTGTATTATTCTTCAGTCTTCTTCTCAGGAAATTCGAGAGAAGCTAGACTTTCCTCAGATTGTCCTTCGAACACAGACGATGTCTCTGGGGTTTTTGATGTTTCCTTCTTGGCTACCTCAGATCAGAGTTGGCTATGACTCCCCTGGATTTTACCAGTTCTCAGATTCTGCACTGCCTTCTATGGTTCACTTACACTTCTAATACTTCATTAAAAGTCCTCATTTAAAAATTTTCTTCAAATTATTCATTTGTGCAAGCCATCTAAGTTTGTCTGGGACATTGAGAAAAATAAATCAACAAGTGGAAAAATATGTTAATATAAAATTTCAACATAACAAGTTATTAAATAGTCACATCATACTTACAGACATTCTCCATTATACTTTTTTTTTTTGCTTTTTTGAGACAGGGTCTCACTATGTATTTGAGACTGACCTGGAACTCACTATGTAGCCCAGGCTGGTCTCAAACTCACAGTGATCCTCCTGCCTCAGCCTCCTGAGTGATGGCATTCCAGGCATGCACCACCACGCCTGGCTTCGAAATGCTTTTTTTTTTTTAATATATATATATATACTTCTTTAAAGGAGACACAGATCTGAAAATCACGTAGTAAACAGTACTGATGATTTAGCAAGGAAATTGTCTGCTAATAGGATGTAAATTATTTTAAGTTCTTTTCTTAATGTACTTTTTGTCACAACTTAGTAAAATAGTTAAATATATGATAAACAATGACTCATAAAACCTGCAGCAGCATATAATGCTAACTTTGTTACAGCAATTTGATAACAGAATAGCTATTTTAACATTGTTTTGAGAATAACTGTTGTAAATATTTTAGATTTAAAATGGTTATGCTAGGAAAATGTGATTGGTTAATTTCTCCATCACTATACTTTCCCGTGTATATTTTGCTTTGATTTTTTTTCAAGATTAAACATGTTAACTTAGTAGATTTTAAACATTTTCAAAATTCATATCTTATAGTACAAAATCCTCCTGAGAAGTAAACAGAAGGAAATTATGAAAATACAATATTGTCATTCTATAGTTTTTCATAAAATCAAAGTTTTGTAGTTATTTAAATGCCCACAATTATGGTTTATTAAATATTGTATAATATCTGTAAAATGAAATACAGCAAAAACTACTGTATTTATATTAAATTACATGAATTATAAAAATGTAATTTATAGCAGTAATTTATAATAGTGTACTTGATCATTTAGAAATAAGGTTTCTTTATGGTTTAAGAATACATGATGTAGAAAAACCAGATAGCAGAATAATTATCAGTATATGAATCAATAGCTCAGATACCAGAGTTATTGTAATTTTCCTTCCCTTGTATACTGGATATGTGAAGGCTTTAATAGAATTCAATAGATTTAATGGTGGAAGAAATATTTCATAAATCACTGAATCTATAACTTATGAAAGATATCGTCAAATGTGTATATTCCCTCAGATTTTGTGAATATGTATGTTTAGACATGGTTTGTTCACTAAATGTGAGAAAAACTCTTAAGAACAGTATGGTCGCTACAGTTGGACTTGGATGGATACACACTGCCTCGGATGTGTCAGGCTTCAGGAGTGGAACTCAGTCTGAGAGAGGAACACAAAGACTAGGGGCAGGTTCATTTTGTGAGTAAGACTATGTTTTACTGCTTCTTGGATATATTCTGCCAGTAACCCTAGGCACTGCAGGCATTTGGAGAAGGGAAATATACCACTTATATCCCTTTTAAAACAAAATGAAAAGTTTTTATGTCCTATTAAACCGGTTACAAACGAGATTTACCACAAACAAAATATTTCATATTACATCTATTACCTAATCCAAAGCACGACGTTGCCTTTTTAAACTTTTAAAATACTTTCATATATCATCTTATGTTTTTGTTTATGGCATTGAACCAGAATCTGAAGATATTACAAGAACAGGGGAGATGAATGGTTTTTGATTCTAAATATTACCAAAGCGATTCAAAGATCTAATTCTCTTGCTTCATAAAGAATTTTAAAGCATATATTAAGGATAATTTTTCTCAAATCTGAAATAACTTCGTTATTTCAATGATGATGCCATTTGACATTATTATCTATGGGAGCTGATTTGCATAGAATGTTGGAATGAGAGCCAGTGCCAGCTTCAGACTAAACAGAAAGAAATAATGTATAAAGACCTTGACAAAAATTGTTTACTAAGGTGAGATTTCATTCATCATGCAATTCAAGCATCCAGGAACCTTCTACTCTGAATTGTTGTCATCTCATATGAGGTTTTCAAGGCTTTCATGAGAAAGAAAGGGGAAGGAGGAGACCCATTGGATAGTAACAGCCTTAGGAGACTGATACATTGGACTTGCTTTTTTTTCACAGATCGCTGATGAGAACTAGTCATTTGACTCCAAGTTAATTACAGGTGATGATTTTTTGAGACGCATCCACACAGAATTCCACGTGGCATTTGGTAATTACCTGCCTCTGCAGTGAAGGCTGAGAAGGAAAATAGTGATATTCACAATTTCCAAATTGCTTCCCAACAACTGCGTTTTTACAAAATTGTGTGGTTTAAATAATTCAAATAGCATTGTTTTGTAATTTGAAAAAAATACTATACCTAATCATCAACTAAAAGAGATACAATTTTCTTCCCTTTCACCATCTCTGAAAGCAGAATTCATCTTATAATCGTGGCTGGTACTTCATGGGTATTATGTTGTTATTGACTATTTGTGTATACAAAAGCATATGAAATGTGTTATAATCTTGATAAACCTCTTTAAAAAAACTCAAGAGTTTTCATTCTCAAAACTTTTACAAGCACAGATAATGATGTTATCTAAAAAGATAAATCAATTAAGTGAAAAATGATTCCAAAGAGTTTAAAAATTAACATGAAGATATTTAGGGATACCTTAGGTAGATTACTCTCACTCATAGTTTCTTTCTTAGTTATCTTTTCTTTTGTTATTGTTGTTGTTGTTTTGTTTGTTTTGAGACAGGATCTTACCACGTAGTCCAGGCTTGCCCCAAACTCACTATGGCAGCCCGGGCTGACCTAGAATTCCTGGTAATCCTCCTGCTCACCTGCTGGAATGCTGGGATTACAAGCATGTGCCACTATCTCCAGCTTCTTTTCTTCTTCTTTTTCTTCTTCCTCTTCTTCTTCTTCTTCTTCTTCTTCTTCTTCTTCTTCTTCTTCTTCTTCTTCTTCTTCTTCTTCTTCTTCTTCTCCTCCTCCTCCTCCTCCTCCTCCTC
>NW_022900936.1:18978591-18985863 GCF_012274545.1 Fukomys damarensis
CCTCCTCCTCCTCCTCCTCCTCCTTCTTTTTTTGATAAAAACATGTATGAATTTTCTACTAAATAATGTGTAGCCCTCAAAGACTTGGAATTTCTTGTGTCTCTGGTCAAACAGTCACGTCTTACTTTGCTTTGCTTGGATTTTGTAGATAGGTGGTGCGCTGATCAGTGGACAGAAGACTTCTTTGGCAGCTGCCTTTTCTTCCTTTCCTCTAATAGGGAGAGCACATTCTAGAAACACAAAACAAGCAGGTGAATGTCCTCCAGAGTTTTGATGGGGCGCTTTGGGATCCTGAAGATGCTACAAATTAATCTTGATAATCTTGATAGGCAGAAAGTACACCCATACCTGTGTTAAAAAATCTGGCCATTTCTAGGACACCTTTGCCAAACTCACTTTTTTATACTTGCATCTGCCTCTTTGTCAAGCAGCAGTTCAACTAACTGTTCGTGATTATTTAGCACAGCCACCATGAAAGGTGTCTTTTTACCTTTGTCCTTCACATTCACGTTGGCCCCTGGCCTGGATGAGCAGCGAGGCCACCTTCTGGCTTGCTGACACCGCAGAGACTCCCATGAGTGGGGTCCACCCTGAGCCCGTGTCACACGATCTACCTCACAGCCGTCCTTTATCATCCAGTCAATCACCGGGCAGTGGCCTCCATCTGTAGCCCAGTGCAGAGCGGTGCAGCCTCCCAGGTCTCTAGCATCCCAAGAAGCTCCGTGTCTTCGGAGATATTTCACGACATCTAGGTGTCCCTCATAACATGCAAGCATTAGACTGTCCTTGACTCTCCCATCCTTCAGATTCATATCTGCGCCATTGGAAACTAAAACCTTTACAAGCCTGGTTATCCTTTCTGGGCAGCGACCATCAGAGCAGTAAAGACAAACTTAGTATTCGTAAGAATAATATGTAATTTAAGAAAAAAATCTAGCAAATGAGTACAATTGAAGATTCTCTTTCAATGAGTATGCAATACTTTGCAAATACAGTATTTTCATTCATTTTGAAATGTGTTTTCTTTATTAATGATGTATAAAATATCGCTTTGCTGTAACACACCTTAAATCATAGATTTCCAGCAACATAAAAAATGAAATAAATAATTCATATACCTGTGTAGCAACAAAAAATATGAATATGAATACGCTTCTTAATAAGACAAGAGAAAGTGACTTTTTTTCCAAAAATGTTGATTTTTGGAGGGAATAAACTGTTCTAAATTCCACTTGTATGTAAATTATCAATATTAAACATTTTCAATAAAACCCTTAATGTTTGTGTTCTTTATCATAATTTTATATATGCAAATTTCAAGATATTATAGTGATTAATATTTAATTGCTTGCAGTTTTATTTACTTAAAGCATAATCTGATACACATAATTTTGAATTTAAACAAAGTCAAAATATCTAGCATGATAAACAGAATATGAATTTTGACCTCATTTTGTCACAAATGACTCAGTAATATTAATGCCACAAATCTTTCATATATATTCATATGTGTATAGACACATACATGTGGCTAGGAAGCTGAACTCATTCAAAGCTCATTATAAAGCTATGTGATGTCAAGCATTGTCAAGTATACAGATCTATCAAAATACAATCGCACTGCTCTATGACAATGACAGGGCTTAATGTTGAATTGGACAGGTTCACTGAAAACAGCCTTAAGGCCATATTTCAGCATGGTTGTATCAGGCTATAAACTGAACTGCTCTCTACCTCTAGTTCTGAGGCAGGAGATATGATTCATGTTATAGATATAGCCCAGACAAACAATGAGCAGTTACAGCTTAAATATCATGGAGATATGCTTTACTTTAGCAATAATCTTCTTTAAATTTTCTTTTTCCAAAACATCTCAGTATGTCAAACACATAAAAACAGCCCAAAACATGTTTCCGCACCAGGATGGATTCTGGGATAGAAATGAGGTTGTGCCTATAAGTCACCTACCTTCCTGGATCTTGGGGAAATATATGTATGCTGTACTCCCTGTTACTCCACAATCTTGGCCTTTATGACTACAATCCAAGTGAAGAGTCAAAATACAATAAACTACCACAAACTATAGCACTGAAGAAAATTTTATATCCACATGGGTGATGTTCACAGAAGATATTATAAAGGTTTATAGAACAACAGTTCCAATGCATGGTCCATAAGAAAGTTTGACTTTGAGACCAGCCTTAACTGAAGTGATCACTGGAAGTGGTGTAAGGAAGGGATGATTTTCAGAAGCAGATAAGAAAAGGAAGTTGGGACTATATGAAAGGCCGTAGTGTTATGTGTTCCAAGAAAAGTTTCCTCAAATATGTCTTGATTGTAACTTAGAATTTTAAGTCAGAAAATTAGAGAGGGATAGGATTAGGTGAAGAGAGTGATGCAAACTTTCAAGTATCTTAAAAATCAGGAAGTTGAACCTCATCAAAATCAGCTGTACAGAGCAATTAATGTTATAAAATTGTGATGTAACACATTAATTTAGGGCAGACGATTTACTATGAGGGTGAGAAGTTAAGATTAAAGCCAATGGTTCAATATACTTCTGAGTCAATTCAATTGTGTATGGGGATACAACTTCAGTAACTAGAGAGAGATAAAACAAAAATATGTAAAACACATTTCAGAGGTTAAGTTTGATGTAAAGATTTATTTTCATAATAAGTAGAGAATAAATTTGAATATTAAAATATAATAATATAATAAGAGCAATATTTGAGATCTATATAGCAGAAGATAATGTTTACTTTTAAAAATATTCTATCTACCTCTTAATGTAATGACAGTAGTATTTTTAGAAGCCTTTATATAGGAAATATATATTTCACATGTAACTCAAATTTTCCATGTCCAAATAGAAATTATCAAAATATGAAAGATAGTAATAAAGCTTCTCATAGAAAACAATTGTGGATGTCTATTTTCTCATTTGTTCTGAATCCATTACATTTGAAATGTCAAATATGCTATATTACAGTGGTTGTGTGGCTGGCTGATGAATGAAAAGATAATAACTTCTCACTTTTTACAAAAAAAATTTCCAGGTAAGCTATTATTTTATTACCACGCTTGAAATATTTATTATTTTTTCCTTTACTTTTAATATCACAATAATCTGTGAGGTTCTACCACTTTATCTGAATTACCAGATCATAGTCATGCTATTTATTTGTTCCTAGCTTCTGTTTTCATATATTCATCTTCCTGAAAATTTCGAAATGAGGCATATTTTTTTATACTTATCAATAACAAAATCTAATTCAACAACATGAGATATGCACTTCTTTGGATTTCACTTGCATTGTAGCCATAAATAAAGCACATGTTATTTAAACATTTTTCAGGAGTATTGTTGCTATTAGAAAAATGATTTTTATTCACAACTCTTGTCATCTTAACTTTATTTTATTTACTTATTTATTTTTTTGGTACCAGGGATTGAACTCAGATCCTTGCACTTGTGAAGTAGGTGCCAGAACAACTGAGCTAAACGGTCAGCTCTTTAACATTATTTAAAATTGTTACTGACCTATTTATTTAGAAAAACAATTTACTTAAAATTTGAGAAGAAACAATTAAAATTCTAGATGTTCTCAAGGAAGGAGTTTATCTACAAATGAAATAAATTGTATAGCAAAAGTTAAAAAGTCTTCGTGGTGATAGCAGTAAATATAAACTCTCAAACTTTCATGAGAATGGCTTTGGCAAGTCTTTACCCTGTCCTTGTTGCTTTCATTCATTCCAATCTACTCATACAAATGATGGCCTGAAAGGATGGACTGCACACTTCCATCAAATTTCTGAATGACCAGGGACTGCAACTTACATGGTTCCTGTAGGCTAAAATATGTCATTTATGCTTTTTATTTATCTTTGATCTCATCATTGGCTATTAACTTTAAAATAATCCATTTGTCTTCACAATTGCTTTATTCATGAGGACAGATTAGGTTTCGGGAAAATATATACTAATAAATCTTTTAAAAAAGAAAAAAGAAAGAAGATCTATAGTGTTTTTAAATCAGGATGTTCATAAAAACTCAATTTTAAGTCCTTGAATCAGAAAGAAAAAGAGCAAATTAACAGGAGAAAACGATATAGAGTGGAAAAAAAACCTCCTATGTAGAGATGTTAGGAAATATATTTTAGAAACATGTTCTTAGAAACTTCATTATGTGAATATACAAACTGAAAAATAAAAAAAATTCCATCCAAATACATAACTTTAAAATATTCCTTAAGTTTACTATTGAAATGAGATGGCTTTTAATGGGTCATTTATTCTTTTTTTTCTGATAAAACCCTTTTAGTTAATATTCTGTTAGGGATAAGAGTGATAAAATGTTTTTGGAAGAACTTTTTAAAGTGATTTTGATTTCAGAGTTTAAAATAAATATTAACTCTGTCCTCTTTTATAACTCTGTCCTCGGTCTTCAAGTACTGAATCTATCATTTGAAATGTTTATACGTACAGATTTTAGAAATATATTGTGACTTTATGTTTTGCTGATACATTTAAAAATATTTTGGAAAATTACTTCTTGATCTTTTGGCTAAAATTAAATGAAAAATGTTTTAGAAAACATGCAGTATATCACCAGAAAATGTTTTTATATTATCTTTCTTAGTTGCAAAACAAACAAACAAACAAAAAACAGTTTACATGCAAAGCACATGGTTAAGTGTTTAAACTTCCATTTCTTATTTAAAAATTCAAGTCATTTATCTTTGTCAGGATTATTTTACTATAACAGAAATGCAATTTAAGGTATTTAAAACAGAAAATTTATATCTCTGAGTAATAAGCCCAAATGTGGTAAACATTTAGATCTTAGAGATGTTCCAACATTCTGAGTTTGTTTCCATGCCCCTGCTTTAGTTGCTTCCACATTCCAGCTACTTTAGGACACCATTGAAATATAACTGGCAGATTCAAGCAACCATTCTTATGCACTACGTAACAAGACTGCAAATTTCCCTAGAACAGGTTCTTTGTTCACGGATCGATTTCCACTGGTAACTTAATTTCTGGGAGTGTGTAACGTGTTCCTCTCTAGGACAATCTTTGGCAAGGGTAATGGCTTAGTGTTACAGTTAGAGTTAGGGTTACAGTTAAGATTAACTCCTTCTGGGAATGAATGTGAATTGTACTACGTTAAATGTGTGGAAACAGGGTTGAGAGTACATATCAAATAGTACTTGTTACTGAAAAGAAAATGATTCCAATCTGAATAATTAAACCTAAATTTAAAATAGTATCATCATGAATATTCACAACTTGTAACTTTTATCGTTAGAATTTAAATATTCTGACTGAAAAATCTCTTTAAACAATTCTTATCCTATTTCTAAGATGAATTTAACAAAGAAAATATTTGACAATCACTATGTGTTGTATAATAAATAGTTCATAGATTTTCAAAGATTACTAAGAAGCACTAATTATCTCACAGACTGACAATCAACCATAAAGAAAATGATTACTAATAACTGTTCAGTAGGTATTAAAACACTGATGTTACTATGGAAGTCCAGAAGTCGGGTAAACTAGCAAAGGACTTGGAGTCCCCAGTAGAGGGAACAGTAGACCTAAGACTCAAATGAATTTAAAATAAATCTTGTCATAGAAATGAATGCATATATTATGTCTTCAAAATTAATAAACCCTATGAAAATCAATGATATTTCTTTACATTTTATGCTGCTTGGAAAGTATACTTTATTTTTTCAATGAAATGTTAGAATCTAAATGTTTTATTCAACTATCTCAGAAATCAACCATAAAAATTTAGCAATTAATGACAAAAATCTAAGAAATTTTCTAACAAGTATATACTCAACTAGTCTTATTACTAAAAGTACATATTCATCTTAGTAGGTTTGGGGGTTTTGTTTTATTTTGTTTTTATTTGTCTTTGACTTTTTAGTTTTGTTCAAAATTTGTCATTACTATATGTTGGCAATACATGTTTACATCTCATGTGGGTCTGGTCCTTGTGCACCTCTTCTTTCCTTTTTTCACCCCCTTGCCTTTTCTGCCTTCCATTCTCTCTCTTAATCCCCCTTCCTATTTGAGAAAGTACTATTTTGCCACATCTTATCATCTATTTTCTTTTTTTCTTTATTTTTATTTAAAGTTTCTTCGATAAGAGAAACAATGCAATATTTAAGTTTGTGTGTCTGTTTCATTTCACTAAATATTATGGTCTCAAGGTGCAATCTCTTTCCCCAAAATGATGCAAGATTCCTTTGTTAATGGGCGGGTAATCCTTTCCTTTTTCTGGTTGTCATTGGTGTTTTTTTTTTTTTCTTCCTGTAAAGATAGTACATCAATAGCATAATTCTTCTACAGAATGTGGATCAAGTAAATCTTTTGGTATTATTGAGTATTTACACATTCATGTTTTATTCAGGGGATGATCCTACAGTGCATGCTACAGGGATTGATATGCTCCTGATCCAACTCTGGTTTACTGAGCTGAGAAAGATGGCTTCCACTGGTCTGTTCAGCTCTCATGCTCTGCGTTAAAATTTAAGGAAACAACTATTACTAGTTGATTCACTTTAAAAATTATCTCTTTTTTGTTTATTTTATTGGTCCATTGTAGGTATACAGTATGATGACATTCATCATTAGGAATATGTAACTTTACATGATATATCTTGGTTTTTATTTTTTCCCATTCCCCTTCCCTCCCTTAAACTCTCCACCCATCCCAATTTACAAAGACTTTTCTCATAATTTTCCTTTCCTTTCTTTCCTTTCCCCCATCCCTCCAAGTTACCCTTCCCCTTTAGACTTCTTCTTCCTATTTCAGATTATCTATGATGCATCTATAATGCATTTTGATTCTTACACACTCAGTTTCTCACAGCAGAGAAATTCTTCAGTGTTTACACATGTGTGTTTTATCCATTTCATTTTAGAGCATGGCCTCAATGTGCATCCATTTTGATGTAAACTTATTTAGTTTCTCATTCTTCTTGACTGAGTAGCACTCGATTTCATATTTTTTAAAATGACCATATCTCCTTTATCCAATCTCCAGTTGATGGGCATTGTGGCTGTTTTCAAATTTTGGCTGTTACAAACCACAGCTCTGAACATAGGTGCATATATATCACTGTAGTATGATGATTTTCATTATTTTTGGAAGATCCCAAGCAAATCAATAACTGGGTCAAATGGAACCTCTAATCCTTTTTTTTTTTTTTCTTTTTTTGGTATCTCCATATTTTTTTCCACAGGTTGCACCC
>NW_022900936.1:18986099-19017666 GCF_012274545.1 Fukomys damarensis
TTTTTTTTTTTTTCTTTTTTAGGTATCTCCATATTTATTTCCACAGTGGTTGCACCAGTCTGCATTCCCACCAACAATGGAGAAGGGTTCCATTCTCACCACATCCCTGTGAGCATTTTGTTGGTTGATTTCACAATAGCAATCATTCTTTCTGGAGTAAGATGGAATCTCAGTGTTGTTTTCATCTCCATCTTTCAAACGGCCAGTGATGTTGAACACTTTTTCCTCTGTTTATTTGCTTCTATTACTTCTTTGAGAAATGTCTATTCATTTCAAATGTCCATTTTTGGAATGAGTCTTTAAATTGGGGGGTATAATATTTTTAAATTCTTTATATATTCCAGAGTACTCCTTTGTCTGAGGAAAAGCTGATAAATTTTACTTCCTACTTTGTAGGTTTTCTTTTAGTTCTCTTTGTGGCTTCTTTTCCTGTGCAGAAGCTTTTTAGATCCCAGTTGTTGATTCCTTGTGCTAGTTCCTGTGCTGTTGAGGTTTTGTTCATAAAGTCTTTTAATATTCCAGTATCTTCAAGAGTTTTACCTAACCTATTTTCCATCAAGTTTAGTGTTTTTGTTTTAATATTTAGATCTTTGATCCACTTTGATTTTAGTTTACTGCACTTTGAAAGATATTGGTCTAGTTTGAATGTTTGATGAATTGAAATACAGGTTTTCTAGCACCATTTATTAAAGAAGCTATCTTTCCTCCAGTGAGGGTATTTGGCTCCTTTGTCAAAGATGAAGTGAGTATATCTAGAGTGTTTCATCATCTTCTAATCTATTGCACTGATCCTCTTGTCTGTTTCTTTGCCAGTACCATATTGTTTTTATCAAAATGGTTTTGCAGTATAGTTTCAAGTTGGATGGTGATACCCCTGCCCTGTCTTTGTTGCCCAGAATTGTTTTTGTTAATTTAGGTCTTTTCTGATTCCAAATGAAATTTTTGATTGTTTTCTCTAGTTCTGTGAAATATACTTTTGGAATTTCAATAAGGATTTTATTGAATCTATGTATCAGTTCTGGAAGTATGCCATTTTCACTATAATGGATCTTCCTAACTGGGAACAAAGACATCTTTTCATTTTCTTATATTATCTTTGATCTCTTTTTTTCAGAGTGCTGTACTTGCTAAGACAGAGGTCCTTTTTACTTCCTTCATTAGATTGATTCTTAGATATTTCATTATTTTGGATGATATTTTGAAAGAAATTATTTTCCCAGTTTGTCTCTCAGTTAGTCTGTTATTTGTGTACAATAGGGCAATTGATTTTTGAGTGTTGATCTTGTATCCAGCTACACTACTGATATGGTCAATTAATTCTGGGAGTCTTTTAGCAGATTTTTTTGGGGTCTTCCAAGTAAAGCATCCTGTTGTTAGCAAATGATGACAGTTTTGTCCTTTCTTATCTTTACTCTTTTTATTGTTTTATATGTTGTAATTGCTGTGGCTTATATTTACAGAACTATATTGAACAGCAGTAATGTTAGTAGACATGCTTGCCTTGTTCTGGATTTTTGTGTGGGAGATTTTAGTATTGAGCATTTACTATGATGTTTTCTGTTGCTTTTTTATAGATTTTCTTTATCAGGTTGAGATAAAGACAATCCATTCAAATATTTGATATGGTTTTAATCATGAATGTCTGTTGGCTTTTGTCAAATGCTTTTTCTACATTTATTGAGATGATCATATTGTTTTTGTCCATTACACTTTTAATATATTGTATTATATTTATTGATGTATATATGTTGAACAATCCTTGCATTCCTTGGATGAATTCCATTTGGTCAGGGTGCATGATCTTCTTGAGGATATTCTGTATACTGTTTGCCAGTAACTTATTGAGGATTTTGGTATTTATGTTAACTAGGGAGATTGACTTGTAGTTCTCTTTTTTGGTTGAATCTTTCTCTGCTTTTGGAATCAAAGTAATGCTTGCTTCCAGGAATGAATTTGGGAGTATTGTTTCCCTATAAATTTCATTAAAGAGTTTGAGAAATAGTTCCATAAGGTTTTCCCAAAATTTCTTGTAGAATTCATCAGTGAAGCCATGAAGACCTGGGCTTTTCTTTTCTGGTAAATTTTTAGTTACATTTTCAATTTCACTGATTGAAATTGGGTGTTTAGAATTTTTATCTTCTTTGTTCAACTTTGGTAAATCATACATATCTAGAGATCATTCCATTTCTTCTGTTTTCCATTTTATTGGAGTACAGATTCTCAAGGTATGTATTGATGATCCTTCGGATTTCTGCTGGATTTTTTGTGATTTCACCATTTTCTTTTTTAAGTGCAAGGATTTGAGCCTTTTGTTTTTAAAGTTGGCTAAGGTATTGTTGATTTTATTTATTATTTTGAAGAACCAACTTTTCAATTCAATGATTTTTTGAATCATTCTTTTAGTCTTCATTGCATTGATTTCTGCTCTGATCTTTATAATTTCCTCCCTTGTGTGAGCTTTGAGTTTGTCTTGCTCTTCTTTTTCTAGAAGCTTGAGGTTCAGCATTAGATTATTTCAGCTTGCTCTGTTTTCCTATATGAGCATTCATGGTTAAGAATTTTCCTGGTAGAATTGCTTCCATTGTATCTTATAGCTTCCTGTATATTGTATTGGCATTATATTTTAGTTATAGAAACTGTCTTATTTCTTGTTTAATTTCCTCTGTGATCCATTATTTGTTCAGGAGAGTGCTATTCAATTCCCATGTGTATGTGAAGTTCTTGCAGTCTCTTATGCTATTGGTCTTCAATGAAATTGCACTATGGTTGATAATATACAGGGGATAACTTCAATTCTTTGCATTTATTAAACATGTTCTATCAGCTAATATGTGGTCTATTTTGGAGAATGACCCATACGCAGCCAAAAATAATATATATTCTGATTTTATGGGGTGGAACACTGTAGACATCTATTAAGTCCATTTGTTCAAAAGCTTCATTCAATTCTAATATTTCATTGTTGATTTCTTGTCTAGATGATCTGTTTATTGTGATCAGTGGGGTATTGAGGTCCTCCACTACAATTGTATTAATCCTTGTTTGTTTTTTTATGTTCATTAATATTTGTTTTATATAGTTGCATGCACTAGTATTTGATGTTTATATATTTATGATTGTCATCTCTTCCTATTTGATGATTCCCTTTACAAGGATGCAGTGATGTTCTTTGTCTCTCTTAATTAGTTTATTTTAAAATCTACTTTTCTGCAAATAATATAGCTACTCCTGCCCCCTCCAGGCTCCTGTAGCACAGAATTGCTTTCAATCATTTTGTTTTCAGTCTATAAGTTTTGTTTTGAATAAAGTGTATTTCTTGTATACAGCATATTGTTCAATTTACTTTTTAATCCATTATGCCAGTATATTTATTTTGATTGGTGAATTGAGGACATTAACATTGAGGGTTATAACTGAAACATATATTGACTTATTCTTGTCATGATATTGTCTTATGATTGCCTCATTTATTTTTTTTTCATTTTTCTTCCCTTTCCATTTAATTTCTTGCATTGCCCAATGGCTTTGCTCTGTTGGGGCCACATCTAGTTGTGAAACTCACTGTCTTTTTCTAGGATATTGTTTAGAATTTGTTGACGTGCAGGTTTGTTATTCATGAAGTTTCTCAGGTGTTATTTATCATGGAAGTATGTTATTTTCCCCATCAAGTTTGAAAAATAATTTTGCATGATATATCAATCTAGTTTGGAGGGTTTTTTTTTCTTTTTTTTTCTTTTAGGGCTTAAGATTCTTCACTCTAGGCTCTCCTTCACTTGAGAGTTTTTGTTGAGAAGTCTGCTATGATTCTGATTGACTTTCCTTTGGATGTGATTTTTTTCCTTTAACTGCTTATAGTATTTTGTTCTTCTGTTGAGTTTGTTGGACCTTGAGTAATGCCTAGGTGTAGATTTTTTTTTTAATCATGGTTAATTGGTATGACTAAGCTGCACGTCAAATTCTATTTTTCTAATTTGAAAGTTTTCTGCCATTACTTCTGTGAACTTTTTTTACATTATTTTTACTTTCTCCTTTTTTGTGTAGACTCCTACCAGTCTTATGTTATTCTTCAATGCATCATCTAGCAGCTGATGGATCTACTTCTCATGGTCCCTTACTATTTTGAAGAAATCTCTCTTTTCTTGGTCACTATCCAGAATCCTATCTTTTATATCTGATATTCTGTCTTCACATTGGCTTATTCTGTTGTGAATAGTTTCAATAGAGTTTTTCATCTCCTGGATACATGTTTGAATCTATTTCATGGATTATTTCTTATGTTGGGTATTCATGGTTTCCATTTGGTTCCTATGCTGGGCATTCTTGGCTTCCATCATTATTCTAACTTCACGTATATTTTTTAAAATCTGTTTCTATTCTAGAGTCTCTAATCATGTCTTTCATTCTGCTCACAATCTCTGTAGTTATCTAGGAAATTATTTCTGTTTTGAATTCTTCTAGAGCCTCATTCATCTGTTTTGTTACTTCCCGTACTACCAGTTTAGGATGTTCAGGTGGTTGATTATCAGAATTTTTTCCCACCTCATTTCTGTCAGAATTTGCCTTTGGTGAGCTGGAAATCTGTTTTTGTTCCTTCTTTAGGTATCTTCTCATTTCTATTTTTGTTAATGGTGCTGTTTTTGGTTTCAATACTTGGTTGATGCTTCAATGTTGCTTATTGTGAGTATCTTTATTGCTTGTATTTAGAACTCATGAAATGATTGCTTCTTGAAGGTGTCTTCCAGGTATAACTGGTCTTTAGGTTTTGAGTCTCTAGTGACTCTTAGGCAATTTAATTTTCAGTATTATTGAAAGGACAGTTTATTAGATAAATCATGACACCTTAGCCCAGCTGATACAATCAGCATCAATAGCATCAAACATAGCTTAGAAAATGACAATTTTTGGTAGCTTATATTCTGTCACCTTTAACACCATAGATAGATCAAAATGGAGGACCAGCCCAAAATAAAATAAACCCTTCAATATAGCAAATTTACCCTTCAGGATGAGGACATATAAGGAACTACGGAGGAAAGGATAGAGAGATAGAGGAGAAAGAAAGGTTAAAAGTGAAACTAGAGGATACAGAAAAATCATGCAAAGTTTGAAAAATTGTTGAAGACAAGAGGAAAAGACAGAGTAAAGGATCAAAGATGAGAACAGAAGAAAATAAAAGCAACAGAGAAGCTGTATTCACCTTTCTATAAAAATAATGGCAACTAAGAGAAAGAAAGATTGGAGAGACAAATATCCAAAATAGGACAGGAATAGGAACAACAAGTGAGAGAAATGAAGCACAAGAAGGATGAGAGAGATTAAAAAGAAAAGAAAAAAGTTAAAAGGGACCTCCTTCAGGGTATATCTGTACTGTTATGGAAGACAAAGTTGGCAGCAGTGTAAAGATCCAAGTCAATTTGTCTCAGCAAGCCAAACATAGTCCATTGAGATTGAGGCTGATTTCTGGCTGCAAGTCACAAGGTGAGCTCCCTGACCTCCTGCAGGATTGAATTTTGCAAGGTTCTACTGCAGATTTGAGTGGCTCTTCTCCTGAAGGGAGTCCAGGTTCCAATGGGAGATGCTGATCCCACCAATTTATCAACACTGTGGTCTGCTGTGCCTTTATTGCAGAGATTTTCTTCACTTTCCCAATGGGCTTCAATTTTCATCAAGGAGCCTCAGAGAAGCTCTCTGTTGTTCACTTCTTCTCTATCTTCTGAAGCTCATAACTAAGTCCTTTATGGCCCTGGGCATCCGGGCCCAGTGGGTCCAGATTCTGGCAAGTCTTTTGTGGAGGTCTTGGGGAACAGTTCCCTAGGGTGGCAGAGGGCAGTCCTGAGGCAGTGGGAGGTGGTCAAATTGCATCTTATTTACAGTGTAGAATTAAAAAAGTATTTAAGAACAGGAGTAAGATCACAGTTACTGCAAGGGAAATAGACATGAGATAGATCCCTTATCAAGCATGTGTAAAATTCTGGGTTCAGTCCCTAGCAGAGCACCCCAAGTACATTATTTAAGAAATGTGAAATTTTTTATTCTAAGACTTTTTTTTTTTTTTTTTTTTTTTTTTGTACTGGGGATCAAACTTGGGACCTTGAGCTTGAGAGGCAGGGGGTGAAACCACTGAGCTACATCCCTGGCCCTCTGGCTAAGACATTTTGTTAAACTGTATTTCAGCTTCTTTATCCAAATAAGTATGCTTTGAATTTTGTTTTTTTCTTGTTCTCATGCTCTTAAAAATGGAAGTATTTTATTTATGATAGTGACGTTATACCATGTATTCACAAATTTTTATCCCCCCTCCTTTCTTATACATAAATAATTCTTTTGCATTGACTTTGCCATGAATAGCTAAAAGTATAATACACTTCCTTTTTGAGTAAAAATTTTATACACCACCATGTGAGTTGACTATCCCACTTGCTTAACCCTTCATTGTAAAATATTGACTCATATTTTAATGTAAGTCCCTAATGAAAAAGGATGGCAATGCAGCAGATCCTCTGACACACGTCATGAAAGTAATATGAGGCAGAAGCAAGGTTGCTTATCAAAAGTCCTGGGAATTTCAGAATTTGTTTCTAAAGCAAAAGTTGACTAGTACAATGCATCTATCACATATTGATACATTACATTATACATTTACAGTATACATTTTAATTCATCTTTTCATCCCTTTCCTCCCCACATCCCCAGGTCCACTTCTTGGAGAAATGTCTGTCTTCCCACTGCTTAGAATCTGTCTTTCATTTAGTCTTTATAATATGAAATATGATAAATTTTGAGGAGATAGATATTTTAACCTGTTTTAAACAATAGATGATACATTTATATATGGAAATGTAACATAGTATATCATAACTCAGCACAGTTATTATGTTTTGTGTGTCAAGTAAAATAAATCGGAATGAAAATAAATGTAAATTATTCAATTAAAAAATAGAATTAATTTAAGAACTCAGAGACATATTTGTCTTTATGTTTTCATTCCAATATTATTATTAACTACAAAGTTGCATATAACCCAAAAATACATTAGTCATTATATGGATAAAGAAAATATCTAGAAAATTAAAATAGAATCTTATTCAAATTAAAACAGGATATGTGTAAACATTAAGATAAGTGGGAAACCCAGTAACATGAGAAAAAGTTATTCATGGTTCCGATTAAATGAGGTATCTAATGTAGTTTAATATTTGAAAACATAAAATAAAATGATAGTTACTAGATTCCAAGGGATAAGAACACAGAGAGCTTCTGTTTTTCAAATAAAATTTCAGATATACATGATTACAAAATATTAAACATCTGTTGTATAATCTTGTGCCCACTGTTAACATTAATATACAGTAGGTGTTGAAAGGTATTAATGAGACAGACTTGCACATTTAAACCACATTGAAAAAAATACAAAACATATAAGAAGAAAAGCAAAACTTCAGATGTTAGCTGCAAAACTATGAACAGATCCAAAGATTTTTAATATACTCAGTTTTTTTACAGAACATTTTCTACAAAAGTTTCAAATGGGAATTTTATATTTCAAGCATAGCATTTAATTTTATAATGATTTTATCTGTCACAAGCTTTCCAAAATATTGTCCATATAACAGTATAAAAAAGCAAAAATAAATTGTAAAAATATTAAATATTGTACTTTTCTACACACATTTTCATTAATACAAACTGAAACAGATCTTGTCCTCAGATTTCATCATACAAATTGAAAATTTGGCCGGGGATTTAGCTCAGCAGTTCAGTGGCCTGCCTTGCAAGCGCAAGGACCTGAGTTCAATTAGAAAAAAAAAAAAAAAAAAAAAAAAAAAAAGAAAAGAAAAGAAAATGAACATTGACTGAGTCTCACTTTAAAATAAAAAATATAGGTACTTTCTATATATCTTTTGAAATCTATCAACATACTCATAACTTTATAAGCTGCATAAAATCCATAATTTAATGATAGGAATTTTTAGCAAGTAAACTTCATCTGTAATGAAATAAATAGTAAAATAGTAAATAAATAGTAAAAACATATAAGTAATATCTTTTCTAGTCAGTGTAGATATGAATGACAAATTTTCTACACTAATTTTCTACACATAATTTTTCTTACTAGAATTTTCATTTTTAAATATTTTACCAGCACTTGGTTTTATGAAGAGTCTAGTAATATATTTTAAAATAATTAGGAAATATGTTTTACTAATAAAAAAATCTTGAATATTTTAATATTTAGATATATTAATCTATTATTTTGACTTTAGTAGATTGAAAAGTATCTCTTATATTACATACTAAATATATTTCTATTTTTTTACCCTTTGGTCATTTAAAGTATTTTCAGTGTTTTATTCCTTTGTCTTTGCCTTTAATAATTTACATGGTATTTGATTTTATTCATACATTTCACATTTTCTGATGTAAACAAAAAGGGTAGATAACATAATAGAAAGCATGGAAATTCACATTAAATTAAGGTGTGTTTACCAGCTTCCTCTAAATTACAGTCCTTGAAAAAAATGAAAACCTAGATCTCTGATGTATGTGGTGGCACACACTTCTAGCCCCAACTGCTTGGGATGTGAACTGAGTAGAACTACCTGAGCCCCCAAGTTGGAGGCCAGCCTGGAAAATATAGTGAAACCTCCATTTAGCAAGAAAAAAAAAATCAGTAAAGAAAATCCAGTTTTACTATTTTTTTTTAGGTCTTTCCTATCATCAAAGTTTTGAAAACAGATTTTTCCTCATTCATTTCCAAAGTTTTCAAGGAGAATCTTTGTTTCTCTCTTCTTCTCATAGCAGCCAATTACTATCTCTAGAAGTAATCCTGGTCATAATAATTATAGATATGAAAGTAGTGATCAGTACATGATGACCTGCCTTCTAGTTGCAGGATCTCACACCTTAGGTCATCTATGATAACTTGCTGTCTTTTACTCACAGTTAGAAGCCTGCCTTTACAATTTTACTCCTGTAATGTCTTCTTGCATTATAATGACTCTCTAACTCTACTGTTCATGATTTTTAATTTTAAGGTCCATTATTTTATGTTAAAACTACCCTTCATATTGACAAAATAGGCCGGGAATTTAGCTCAGTGGTTCAGTGGCCTGCCTTGCAAGCGCAAGGACCCAAATTCAATGCCCGGTACCCCCAAAAAACAAAAACATATTGGCAAAATAGTATGTTGAAAGTACATAACTCTGTATCAGACATAGTCTGTTTTGGGTGAAAATACCTCTAACTCATTTCAGGTAAGGCAAAGTTTTATCAGCTAACATTTCAGGTGAAGGTCACAGCTATGTACATAACTTTGTAAACATTAGGACCCTTTACAGGAACAGAATTGGTAAGAAATATATGTGTTTCTATTGAAGGGAATTTCTTAAGGATAACATAGAGGATAAGAAACATCAAAATCCACAATGGGCATGCTGGAGAGCTAGAGGACCAGGTAGCTGAAAACCTCTGCTTTATTCCATCCAGGCTACAAATCTAATGAGGTGTGTTATCCACAGCCACTCTAGGTCACCCCACTTTAGTTGGCTGGCCTACATTCCAATCATTTCTGTAGACAGCCAAGAAAGAAGTCCAGAAGTATTTTACTAATTTGTGAGTCACTTCTTTTTAAAAATTTTTTTCCATGAATTTCATTGGTACATTTTAGGTATACAATATGATGATATTCATCATTGGGAATCTGTACCTTCACATAATATATCTTGGTTCTTATATCATTTCTTAATTCACTCAAGTTTATGTATCACAATTAATGGTCACAACTTCTATCCTTATGAAATATTTAGGTGCAAAAGAAATTCAATTTCATGTTGTACCAAAAAGCCTCAATTATAGGCTTTATTTGAAACCTTTGTTCACAGAGAAATCTTAAATACATCGTCCTTTAGGACTTTATGGATAAAAGTTAACAGTGCATCCTACAGGCTTTATGATATGGCCTTGTGAGTCTTCCAGCCTAGAAGACACTTTAATAAGTTTTATATTAGTGACACTAAATAGAAGGAAAACTTCATTATCTTTTCTGATTTAATCTTCCTGTTCATATCATGAAAGAGATAACACTTGATGGTAGAAGCCTCCCAAAAGATTTACTCAATAAAAAATACACTTGGAGTGATTAAAAATACAATTCAGTATGTGCTTGTTTTCATGATCTTTGCATTTAACTATTACATCTAGAGTTGGAATCAAGACTTCTTATGTAATCTTTGTGTGTGTTAGCAATAGGAGCCTCCTCCTCCTCCAACAACACAGCACATAGGAAAGTGATCGCTGGATGGGTGGATAGTAATGGCTTTATATAAATAATATCCTAGAAGTTTCCCTCTGTCATTTAGTGCAAGTAAAAACAATTCAGGCTTACAAATGCTTCAGTATTTAATGCCTACATCTTTCAAGCACAAAGCACTTTGGAAGTAGCCCTGGAGCTTAGTATACTTCATGAAAGGCAAGTAAACTATTTACCAAATGCTTTGTTTTTATAGGGATTATTACATAGCAATTCCCATAGCTCATCTTCACATGGTTAACAGAACTTTCACTGAAGCCACATATTTATTCAGAGTATAAGGTTGGATGAGATTTTTTACAGTTTTAAAACTTACTCAGTGACGGCATCTCACTTTGAATAAGATATTTATGAAATAAACATAAAAAGAAAAGAAAGTGGGTACTTTATATATAGTCCTCCTTCATGTAATAAATGTAAGTTGCTAATAGTTAATTCTGATTCTCGTAGTTTGTATCAAGCCATCCCAGGTATGGTTCCTTAATTGCACTTAATTATAAGTAGAGTTATAGTACAACCAAGGCTTAGTTTATATTTTCATTTACTTTCTGCTTTATCAAAACATTCATAAGTATTATGCCTGAGACAGGGGACTGGTTGCTTGTGGAAGAATAATCAATTGAAACCTTCATTAAAATACTTATTATAATTAGTGGTCAAAGAAAAACAATTCCATATTAGTCTTAAGAGTGTCCTCAAAATCATTCCCATAAATAAATAGTCCTGCAGTTTTACTTCAGAGGAGATCCTTTTGTTAAATCTCTCCTCTAACTGACACACATTGCTTCCTTCTGACCTTTGTTCATCTGGCTTCAAACTATATTTTTAGTTATTTTTGTTTATCAGCAAATGAGGATAAATTTAAGGAGTTAGAGTTTTGTTTTTTAACACAAATATCTTTTTTTTTTAACTTTGGCTTTATCACTCTTAGAACTAAAAGCAAAGATTAGCTTTTACTCCAGTTTTACCCTTATTGACACTTCTTTTCCCTCATACAGTTTCTTAATTTCTCTTTCTCCAGTAATAGCAGTTTGCAGTCAACTTTGTCAACACTGCCAGGTTGAAAATCTTATGTCTGAAATGTCAGGGCTTGTAAAACTTGCTTGGGGAAGACCTGGCTCAATAAAACTGTATCAGTGTTTAATAAACCTTACATGACAACGTTAAGAATTGAAAGGGCAATATTTTTTTCTCTCAATTACATAGGAACTTGGCTAGCAGTCAGAGAGGGCATATTGTACTGCACCACTAATGTTGCCATACATGCAGCCCTTGTTTTTCTGGCATAATGTCATCACGAGTCAACCTTCCTTGCATTTCAGTGAAAACACCAGTATGGTGTTACCAAGGCTTAATTAATAATTCAGCTGTGCAGTGCAAGATTCTTTTCTTTTTTTCCTTCCTTCCTTCCTTCCTTCCTTCCTTCCTTCCTTCCTTCCTTCCTTCCTTCCTTCCTTCCTTCTTTCCTTCCTTTCTCTTCCTCTCTTCCTCTCTCTCCCCCCTCTCTCTTTCTGTTCTTTTTCCCTGTAGACTACCGGATGCTTGCTGGATTAGTGCTCAGTGACAGAGGAGCTGTTTGCCAACATGGATCACTGCCTGCCAGGGGGATGTTAGCAAGGGAAAGGAGAGAGGAGAATACAAGTGGAGATAATATGTGTGACTGTCAAAGTATGTCATGTAAGAAGCAACTCTCAACGAGGGAAGTGTTTTAATGTGATCTCAATGAATATCAAGATGTAATTTGTGTATTATTTTTGGACTTTTTATTTATTGAGAGCGCAAAGATGAGGACCTCAAATAGCTTACCAAATTGATAAGTGCGCCTAATACTTGTAATTAAATATAAACAATTCTTCCCATTATTTTTACATGAAAATCAAGTGAACTGGTAGTTCTACAATTTGAAAATAATATTAGTCCAAAGACATGATATAATAGAAATTGGAATGACATTAAAATCTTTGGTAACCTCCTATTCTACCCCTTGATTCTCATGGTCTGTAATATTTACCAGGGATTCTCCTGTCTTTCATAGGATTAAAGTCCTAGTAATAGATGTTAAATTGTTTAAAAGAAAGTAATAATAATGAAACAAGTGTGCTTATCCTTCCACTGACCTAATGCTCACTGTAGTACATAACAATATTTACTTCTCCTCACTTTATATTTGCTGAACTTTATTTTTGGTTATCCTTATATTTATTTTTCTACTCTTTATTGCATTGCTAAGGTTTGATCCAGGTTATCTTGCATTCTAGGCTAGTCCTTTGCCACAAAGCTACACCCCAGACCTTTTCAGACCTTCTGATGTTTCCTTCTAACGCTGTTATTGACACTTCTTTCTCTTTACAAGTTCAACATATACAGGCTTAAGATATTCCTTTCTTTTTCTGCATTAGCAATTAAAAACTGCTTCTGAGTTTGATCAGTTATCTCTTAGGCTAACCTACAAAGCTTCCAGCTGCATTTTTCTACACCAACAAAAATACCGAAATGAGACATTTTAAGATCCTGAGTCTTGTTTCACGAAGATCTCTATCTGGAGTGCATACGTCATCTGGAGTTAATGAAAATTTGTAATTTTTCCTTGAGTGATATGATTGATGATAACAGTTAATGGTTTTTGTCTATGCATGTGTGTACTCAGAGTAGGAAGTTAAGAAATTACCTAAAGTGAATGATTCTTAAAAACATACCTAAAACTTATTTTTCAAAAGGTCTTTATAAGTGATTCATATTTTGATTTATTTTGGATTTTCCCCTCATTCTCCAAAAGATTTATATTTAAACTGAAAAAACATTCCAACATTCCAAGAATATATCTCAATTATTCAGTTGTAACTACACAAACCACTTTAGTTGTCTTTACATATTTTATCTTAAATCAGAAACATCTCAGAATTGTTTCACTACTGGCATAAATGTAGTTGTAGAAACACATTTCACTGCCATACTTGATGATTAAATGAGGATTCAAACCGAATTATGTCAAAATTTCTTTTTCTTTCTTAGTCTAGCTCAGGAGATGTTAGATTATGAGAATTATATGGTAGATGGTACAACTGAATAAGTAGCTGTTTGCTTAATATACATGAAACTTATTTTATTGATTTAATTTAAATGCCTCAAGGCAAGTCATTGTCTTATTTTGATTTTAACAATTTAAAAAATATCATTCTTTTCAATTTCCTAAATAAGATGTTATGGCAATGCAAGATAAAAGTATTAGTGGCCTAGAACTTACCTATAGTGCTATTTCTGAGATGCCTTACAAAAAGTTGTCCAGCCTTACTATCTTCAGGGATATACAATAAGTAGTTCAATCTTTAGCAAATTAAGGGCTTCACTAGAATTACTGTACTCTACCACATCAATTTAAACATAAAATTGGGCCAGGGATTTAGCTCAGTAGTTCCACTGGCTGCCTCACAAGTGCAAGGATCTGAGTTTGGTCTCCAGTATTAAACAAAAGTAAATAAACGTAAAAGTGATTATACTACAATTTCCAGATAATATTAAAGCATTTTTCAACATTAGTAGCTGTACCTGATACCTAAAATTAAATTTTAAAACATGAGAACTTTATAGCTAAGTGGATGCACATTGAGGCCATACTCAAGTGAAATTGATAGGACACACATGTAAATTCTGAATAGCTTCTCTGGTGTGATAAATGAAAAAAGTAAATAAGGATCAAAATGTATAATTGATATTATATAATAGGAAGAAAAGGTCTAAAAGAGTAGAGGAAGTGGGAGGGGAAGGGTAAAGGGAAAAAGGGAAAAAGAAAAGGAAAACCATGGAAACAATGTCTTTGTAAACAGGGAAGGGTGGAGGGGTTAAAGGAAGGGCAGGAGAATGGGGAAAAATAAGAACCAAGACCTGTCATGTAAAGGTACAAGATCCCAATGTTGCATAACTGTACTGTATATCGAAAATGAATGAATAAACTTAATAAAGGTAAACAATTTTGTATTAAAGGAATCTTAATGTTAATCTATTTGTGTGTTTATGTCATAAACAATGAACGATATGAGTTCTTCTCTCTTTTGGATTCAGATCCATAGTACATCTATCTATATCTAAGTCCATGCTTGATTTTCTTGTGTTGTACCAAGAAAGACCAGCTTGAAACATGTTGCATATTGTCATCTTCCCTGAGCCTGTAAAATGTCAACTTGAAGATGCTGAATCTTGAGTATACTTTGTTTTGACATTTTTTGTAATATTATACATTAAATATTTATTATATTTTAAAGTGTTAAATGACAATGATAACATGAGAATAGGGTCTCAGCAAATTTGGAATTCCATCAAAGCTGGTATATTTGTCTTTGATGCTTGCTTTCATTTACCTATTTGCTTGCTAGTGTTAGTTATATATGCTTTTTGTCATATAAATCTTTGTATTGCATTTTACATTTATGATACAACTTTTCCATTTTTTTCCTGAAAAGATATTAAATACAGCATATTCCTCCAAGGCAAAGGTGGTAAGGCACTGCTGCATTCATCTTGTTAGATAGAGTTTAAGAGGTAGAGTTTACAAAACGGGAGGACAAAGAACTCTGCAAAGCTACTTCTTAATAAAGCAAAAAAAAAACAAAAATTGTTTGGATACTTGTCCAAATATCAACTTTACAAAAATACTATAAATTCATGAAAGGCTTGAACAATGCAATGATTATTGAAGACAAACTGGTGGGCACAGGTAAGACCAGTAATGTTCCTAGTAGGTTCACTAGGTTCACCACTCCCAATTCTAGGCTCTGTGTGTACTTTGAAATCCAGGAGTTTTATAAGCATAACAGCTTCAAATATTGGAAGTGTCACAACACTGGAGAGGCAGAACTAGTGTGAAGCTTTTCACAAATTCCTATTCTGAGACAAATGTTGCTCTTTGTTGTTTGTTTTGCTGTTGTTGTTGTTGTTTTTGTTTTTGAGATAGGGTCTCACTATGTAGTTGAGACTGACCTGGAACTCACTATGTAGCCCAGGCTAGTCTCAAACTCACTGTGATCCTCCTGCCTCAGCCTCCCGAGTGCTGGGATTACAGGCATGCACCACCAAGCCGGGCAAAATATCACTCTTTGACATGTATGGATAAATCCTCCTTTTCAGAATACTATCTTTATTTGATATGACTCAGAATCCTCTCCTTGGGAAAATAAAAAAAAAATTCTTGAGGTATTTCTTCAAAAATAAAAGGTTAGAAGTATTTTTTCAACATGGCAACTACCTAAGGATGCCTACTGTATGAGATTCAAGAAAAAAAATTAAAAGATGATTTGGAGAAGGACATGATGATTTAGGAATTTGAAAAACTCTGACACAATGCTGTAGTTGGAGGAGGCTGCATGCATTCACAGTCTTGGGAAGGAATCTCTAACGTGTTCCTATACGGTGGAAAAGATAAGCTGGTGTAAGTGTGAACTGCATGGAGCTTAAGGCACATCCAAATATACACAGACATCCAGTCGGCTAAGAATTATTTGCTGAAGTCATTAGAGAAAATTTTTTACACCTCAGAACAATCATTGGCTGAAAGTCAAAGTTCACTAAGCCATGTCAACCCTTGAGAAGCTCGGTGATGGAGAGAATGGGATTTCTACCAAAGCAATAACAACACAAAATAATAAAAAAATTTAAAATATTTGACTTCAAGCTGATTCATCATGTTATCCAAGACATACAGCTTTCTCTGTCTGAATTTTACTGAAGGCGAAACATTTTAAACACACATATACTCACACACACGTGTGCATGCATATACATACAACTCCATTTAAAAGACAATATTTGATTGCTTTGACTATATGATTAGGAAATTTCACCATTAGTTGAAATTTTAGTCTTTGAAAGAATGCAGACTTAAAGCTTTATTTTCCATTAGGAAACCAGTAAATCACATGTTCACAATGCAATTTACAGGAAATCTGCTTCTGGAAAGAAGTAACAGCTATAAAAGGATTGACTGCTTACTTGCATAAAATCAACACAGAGGAAAAAAAAAGCAATCTGGAAAAAAACAACTTCAAAGCTTCATTTGAAGAAGAGTTGCAAGATACCATGTTTAAAATACCTAAAATTTATATGAAAACATCTTTCATAACCATTAGTGTCATCAGTCATTTTTAAAACCTTTGAATTTAATGTTTAAAGTGTATTATTAAAGTTACCAATATACTAAAATGGATAAGTTCATTTGATCTTTAAGCATGCTTGAAGCCTTAAATTCTGTTTTCTACTTAATTGCTTTTATTACTTTTATATTCCTCGTGGATGAACAATTTCAGAAGAGATGTCATTTCATTGGCTTATAGCAAGGAGATATGGACCTGTTTATGAATTGCAGAGGTACGGACCCATTTATGGTAGGCAAAAAAGTATTGCATTAATATATCCTACTGAATAAAAGTTTAGAAGTAGTGATAATTCAGAAATATTTTATTCTTAACTTTCCCATTATATATTAACTTTACAAAAATTTCAAAATAGCAATGTCTTCCATGATCATCTATACAATGAAAACTGAAAGCAAGTAAATTAAGTGAATAAATAAAATATTAACTTCCACTTAAATAATGCATCCAACTCTTTCCAATCCTTTTAAAAATTCTTATCACATATTCTTTTGCCTAAAACTGATTTAGTGACTCCATATTTCATAACACATTAAGAAAATGTTTTCAAAACATCCACAGGATTCTATCTTATGTGTCCTTTATTTACTTTCTTTATATAGATATTGTAATAGAATTCAGATATTCATTTTTATTAACTGACTCTGTAATTTCAAGCACTAAATCATTATCTATGTGGTTGGACATTTTGGAGTTTGTTTCCCATGACATTATCCACTGTTCACATCCCAGCTGAGACACAGTATTCTACCTGGAGTTATTCTCTGAATTCTCAAATAGATAGAATCTCCTTGGGATCCCACAGAGTCTTCTGCTTTTCTTTATGTTACATATTACAACAATTAGAGAAGAGATGAGATATCTTGAAGACAAAATCATAAATACTTGTTGATTCAATTGAATGCAACTATAAACAAATGAAACTATTAATAGTAATATCTATTTAACACATATATTAATTTTATAAAATATTATGAGTATGATATGATTCATAATTTACCCTATTGTTTAGGAAAGCTATTTATATTTAACTTTTTAAATGTAAGTTAACAGGTTTGGCCACCTTATATAGGTTTTATAATTATAAAGCCACCATTTAAGTACAAAGAGTCTTCTACGGATAACTTAAAGAAATGAGTGTTATTCTGTAAATATAAATTTACAGATTTGGCCACCTTGTGTATGTTTTATAATTGTAACTCCACCATTTAAATACTAATAGTCTTCTTTTCTTAGGATAGCTTAAAGAAATGAGCGTTATTTGAGCAAAAATTAAGTTTTCCATTAATGCTAAAAACTGTAAGAATTGCTACGTGATTAGTAACAGCTGGTTTATTTGGTCCCTAATCATAGAAAGGGAAATCTAAGAAATCATGAATCTTTAAAAAGTATGAATAAGGTAAGTCACAATGATACAATAACTTTGTCCCAGAAAACACAGGATCAAAGCATAATTGAATTTGTCAATGTGCTTGTCTTCATAATTATCTCTAAGACCACCAGATCAGGAAAATTTGTATCTACCTTTGAGTGGAAGTAAGAGTGAAAAGCAAATATGAATAAACAATGAAATATCTAAAGTACATATAAGAAAACATTAAGAAAAATGGAGTATTCTAAAATTTCCTATTCTCCAAATTAAGAATTGACATCAGGGCAATCTCCATATATTGAGCTCCAATAAAACAAGCCCCGGTGGCGAATATATACTAAGTAATAGCACTGATTTTTGTAGCTACATTGTCCAAGGATGCAAAATCCATTTTTTAATTGTGATTATAAACAGTGCAGCAATTGAAATAGAAAATTCCCTAAACAACATCTCCTGTATCAAAAATTTTATTATTATTGTAAAGTGGAGCCAATTTAGACAAATAGAAATGGCCAACTAATTTAAAGGAAATGAGAGGAAGATGAGAAGCCACGTCTTTAATAACTCAGAATAGAACAACAATTTCAAGCACTATTCACAAAAGTATCTAAAAATAATGGGAATAAATTCATATCAATAAGCTATAAGCCCTAAGAGACCTAAAAAAGCTTTTCTTACAGTTTGTAACTGGATTGTCTGGTAGGGAACTATTTGAAATAAATATGTTTTACATAAATATGTACCACCATAAAATTGTATAATTTAAAATTGAACCATTATTGCCCCCAAAATATATACGTCATTAATTTTCACACCACAATTATTTCATACACAATACATTTATTTCGAAATTTGAAAATATACAAATGTATAAAGCCTTTATGACAAAAATATTCATTGGTTTTTAAACTGCTTTGTATTTAGGACTCTACTAAAATACTGCTTTAAATTACAGAGTTGACACTTTCTTGTAAAAGTTCAGATAACAAATATTTCAACTTTTCAGGCAAGACTTTGTCAAAACTATTGTACTCTGATGTTATAATGTGAAATTAACCATACACAATGCATAAACTAATGGGATAACTTTATTCCAGTAAAATTAACCAAAAACAGAGATAATAAAAGCATGAGAGATTTTTTATAGGCTGCAGTTTATAGTCCTCTTCTTAGAGAGAAGACACATTATTACTGTTCTGATTATTTTGAATGTTTAGCATTACTTATTCTACTAACGTGTAGATATATGACTTTATCCAGATGGTAGAAAATATTCTAGAACATAAATTGATTTCTCCTTCAAATGAAGTGAACTGGTGGCAACTTATTAATGTTCTGGACTGTTTATAACAAAATTCATTTTCATAAGAAGACTTGTGGTATAAGTATTGGAAAAATTCAGATACTGATGATTGCTTTGTGAAACTCTGCTTGTCCAATTGATTCATAGGTATCCTCAGAACATGTCTTCAGATTAATTGACACATCCTCCTCTTACGTTGGTACTATTCCTTCTGCCCTCATCCTACTGAGCTAATGAATAAGATATTCTTTCTTTCTTCATTGGGGTTCTGTACCTTTGAAATGTTTGACTGTGGATGTAAAAGGAAGGAATTAAAACTTTAGTTCAAACAAATGAAAAAGGACTATGTAAATAAAAGTAATGTAGAAGAGATTAAAAATAAATGATTTCATTATGGTAGGACAAGGATGTGGGCATATTGTGTTTTAATTTAATGTATTAAAAATAATACATTTCTGGAATATTTTTGTTTTCAGAGGGAAACTGTATCAATAGAGTAGGTAATTTCTTCTTAATTTATAGCTTTAGTATTAGCATCACATTTGGAAATAGAGGGTCTCTTGGTGGTGAACAATAGTCCTTCCTAGAGTACAAGAGTACAGAGTGGTTGTCCAGGTGATTTGTGAGACCTTGAGAATATGAGCTACCCAAAATCTGAGATGGCTTTATTTAAAAGACCCAGGCATTTTTTTTTCTTTGACACTGATGGCTTAGACACTAATGAAGTGTTCCTCAGTTTTTAAAAACTTTAAAAAATGAAAGATGTAGTTATCTTGAATATATTAAGATAATAAATTTCTCTAATTTTGGTTTCATTTCCTTGTATAAATCTTTCTATAAATCACTTGTCTAATACTTCTATATTCCAATCTCTCTGTTGGATCAGCAGATTAAATAGCTCTATGTTATGTCTTGTATCATGTTCTCAGTAGAGCTGTTGAACTGAAATATTGGTATTTCTTTGCCTAAGTCACTGAAATCATCTCACATTTATATGTGAGGGCTTTGTACCTATTCATCACAAGTCTCTGTGTCTGTGATCAAATGGTCAGGGGTACCTAATGTTATTTCTTTCTTTAAAGCAATTTCCAGAGTGTTCACCTTAATACTATTAATGATGGTGATTTTTAAATCCCTTTATTCTCATTTTTAAGACAAATTGAAGTAAAAAGCCCCATATTTCATGCATTTCCTATTACACTTGCAACAGACTATTATAATATATTAAGGATGATAGTTTTTTCTTTGAAGATTGGAAACCTTAATGTTCTGTATTGTCATATACTTCTGTTCTGCATGTTTAACATGACAAATTGAGTCTGACAGTGAAAATCCTACTTCAAACTTATTAAGCAAAAGTATCATATTAATTAATTATTGTAGTTAAAAAAAAGAAACAAATGTATACAAAGATACAGGGTCACACTGAGCTGTCATTGGAATAATAAAGCTAAGCACATATAAATACTTATTTTGAAGCAAAATACAAAATCCAGATACACTAAAAGAAAAAAAGAGAGAACCTCCCTCCTTGTATATGTACAAATGCGATTGGTACATACAACATATTGAAAAGTTCTCAACCAAACTTTTCCTCTATATTTTCTTTCATACAGTCATATTAAAACCCAGTGCCAACAGATTATCTGGAAGACCACTTGATTAGAAAAATGAGTTTATTCATTAAGAAGATTGGCCTGTAGTTCTCTTTTTTAGTTGGGTATTTCTCTAGTTTGGGAATCAAAGTGATACTTGCTTCCAGGAATGAATTTGGATGTATTGTTTCCCTTTCAATTTCATTGAAAAGTTTGAAGAGTGATGGGAGTAGTTCTTCTCTAAATGTCTTGTAAAATTCAGCAGTGAATCCATCAGCACCTGGGCTTTTCTTTGTTGGTAAATTTTAATTACATTTTCAATTTCACTGACTGTAATTGGTGTGTTTAAAATGTTTTTATTTTCTTTGCTCAACTTTGGTAATTCATAAGTATCTAGAAATCTGTCCATTTCTTCTGTGTTTTCCATTTTATTAGAGTACAGGTTCTCAAAGTAGGTATTGAGTATCTTCTGGATTCCTGTTGGATCTGTTGTGACTTCACCTTTTTCATTCCTAGTGTATGGATTCGAAATATTTCCCTCTCAGGTTGTTTGTCTTTGTCTCTGTTTTCTAAAAGTTTAAACAGGCATATTTCATTTAATTTTTTTCAGCATTAATTTTATAATATACTTTGCCTCATTCATTCATATGCTATAATCTGAAATCAATGTCTTATCTTTTCTGGTCATTTTTGTTTACTAGAAATAAAATATTTAAATTATTGTCGAAGTTTCATATACACCTAATTCTACCCACATTGAATATTTTCCTGAAACATTCTGTTTCTTTACCTTAGAGACATTTGCTTCTCCTTGAAATTAACTAAAAAGTTCTTGATTTATTTCAGAAGGTCAAGTACACTGAACCAAATTTCTATTTAATAAGATCAGGTATATCTAGAATGAGTTTCTGAGTTACAGTGCGGTTTGTAGATTATCTTTGAAACGGATGCAGTCTGAATCCTTCTACCAGATCTTAATATGTTCAGCTGATAAATGAATACTTATATTAGCATTCAGGGTTAAAACAACTATGTACTTTGAAAAATAATTGGAACTCTGTGCTTTCTGGTTAATGTATCACTGATTTCCACATCTTCCTATATCTTTTTGGTATATCTTCATAAATATTCTTCCTTTCTAATTGTTGCAATGTTTATTCATCTTATATAGCTATGACTATGGCTGTGGCTCATTACAAACAGCCATGTATTAGTAATGTCCAAAAGCTGCCCACAGGGACAAAATGTGGTTTTAGAATTAGCACCTACATGCGTCAAAAAATATGTGCATGTACATATGCTTTCTGTTTAAAAATTCAGCTGAATTTATTGTCACTTTCTGTATCTCTTTGTCCCAGGATAATTTGTTTCATGATTTTTACTAAATTATGTATTTTTATTTAAATATACCAAAAGATTATATTTAATAATAAATTCCTTCAAGAAATGATTTTAGAATTCAAGACAATCATACCAACACTATTTATTAAATGATTCATATTTTAATTCCATACTTATTGAAAAAGGAATAGAGAATACCAACACTATATACACAGATTTACCACATAGTTTATTTTTGGATTACATATAAATAATACATTATCATTCAATTTGGACAAAAGTATAGGTGTTCCTTTGGTGGGATTTCATTATTAACATATATCAAGCATAATAAAAAAGAATTGATTATGAATATTTCTTCTGGATTTTAAAATTTCTATTTCTATTTTCTGTCATGGCACATGTCCCAAAATTTTAAAATTATTTTAGCTTTATGAAAATATTAATATCAATATTAGTAAGATCTCTTCCTCATAATTGTTACTATGTGTCACCCACTAACACTTGGAATAAAATGCATAATAATCAGATTAGACAAAGTAATTTTGTGTTTGATGTTGAATTTAATATATTCATATATATAAGATCTGTACAGAATCTATATATTTGAAATATTTTCCACATCCCTAATAGGATAATCTATACCTTCTTATTTTTTTGAATTAATATTTACCTATAAGTAAAGGTTTATTGATTTTTGAAAGTCTTACATAAGCTTCACAAAAGATTTGTACATAGTTATTTTAAACTGAAATAAATTGATCTATTATATTTCATAACATTTATTTACTTGAAATGATATTCTGTTCCACTTGGACTTTGGCCTATTTCTGCATATGATAATATAAAGTTACATTAACTTTTTCACATATATCTTATTCTAGTTTACCCCTTTAGTACCAATACTGAAAATCACATTGTGCTCCGTAATGTTAGGCAAATTATATATGTACTCTAGCTATAGAAGCTGGCAAGGAAATTTGTATCACTCATTAACAAGACATTTGAAAAAATAACCAATTTGTCCTTGAAACTCTTATCAAAGTAGCATAAACTTCCACCAAGTAATAAGCAAGTGCTTTCAAAATTATCTTTTAAAAGAGGAAACATAAATAATCAATTTGATTTTTAATGGGAGAGGGATAGAAGTTATATTGGTAGGAATTTATAAAAAAAGTATTTTTCAGCTATAGGAAAGTATATCAGAGGCTAAACCTGATTTGTTATCACTAAAACAAGCCACAACCAGGCTGGGAGTACACCTCAGTGGGAGAGTGATCCCCAACATTGCAAAAAGCAAGAAAAATAAATAATAGAGAGTTAACATAATTATATTCTTCAAAACTACTATAACAAAAACTGTTATGTTCAGTTTAAAGATATATATTATATACTTATTTTTTAAAAAAATCATGAACTTATGAAGTTAAAAAAAACAAAAACATTCTACCCAGCTTTTTATTTCCAAAATAACACAATAGCGGGCAAATGTCTGTGCAATAGTTCTTGACAGATCAATGACTTGTTTCTCATTATTTGCATCTATTTTATTATGTAGTGCTAGAATTCATTTATCTTTAAAATCTCTTTGTGTTATAGGATCACATTTGCATATTTCAAAGTTAATATGTAAAGTACTAACATGACTTTATAATTTGTGAGAGTTTAAGCAATTACTAAATGACTATTTTAATGGAAATTTTCAATAAATAGATTTTCTATTCTAATCTGACAATTAAAGAATAATGCAAAGATTATAAAATGAAATAATAGGGCCACAAATCATTTAAGTCCTGTTGTTTATTTTACAAATGAGAAACATGCAATTCAGCAAAATAAAATAAAACTTGTCATTTGACTTCAAGCTAATTAAGGGACAGATTCTGAATATAAATTTAATATTAACTGACTCTGCTCTTCATTATATAGTGCCCCTGTAGTGCCTCATCCTTAATTTTCACTACAAAGGGTAGAATAAAACTCACCAAACTCAGAAGTATTTGTGAAATGTGTTTCCTAAGTGTTACATTTATGTTTGGTGACTTTGTATCCCAGAGAGTGAAAAATGAACATGAGCATGACACAGTTTCAAATGATAAAATATATTATCATAAAGCCTAAGTGTATTAGTGTTTAAAATTAATCTTGCTGTCTAAAATACATTATTTCAAGAAAAATCTTAATGTCAAAGTGTGTAACACTATTATTATGTATAAGACCTCTCTTCATTTGAAACAAACACACTAACCTAGAAATTCATAGTTTAATTGGAGATACTGAGGAGTATTATAGATTTTATGCTTAACATGATAATCCACCCTTTGAAGTGCTAAAGAACATAGTTTAGAGAATCATCTATATGATATTTTGTTTTATTAACTTATACTCAGTCCAGAATAAGAAAGCCACTAGAAGGATTGTTTGAATTCACCATAAGCTTGGAAAAATTCTTTACAGCCCAAATTAAATTGAGTAACACTATTAAAAATGTTAATGAAGTTTGCTGGTACATATGCGTAATGATCATAATCATCGTATGAAATTTGTACCTGTACATAGTATTTCTTAGTTTTTATTTTGTTCCCATTCTCCCTCCCTCCTTTTGACCCTTCTTCCCGTCTGTATTTACAAAAGCTTTGTTTCCATTTTATCTTTCTTTTCTCATGTTTTTCCTTTTCCCTTCTTCCTCCCCTACTCCTTCCTCCCTAGTGTGTTCACTATTTGAACTTTTCTTTCCTATTTCACATTATCTATTACATATTTTAGTCCTTTTTTACACTTTCAGTTTCTCATACCACAGAAATAACGTGATATTTATACATATGTTCAACTTATTTCACTTAAGAGTATGGTGTCTATGTGCATCCATTTAGCTATAAATGTCTCAAGTTTATCCTTCTTTAAGGTGGAATAGTATTCCATTGTAAAAAAAAAACCCCACATCTTTTATCAATTCTTCAGTTGATGGGCATTCATCCCCATCCACACCTCCCAACCACCAGTGACAACTGAGGACCAGAGACTCGGCAGTGCCTGAAGCCCACCTCCCTGCCTCCTGGTTGAACCTGTGACAGGATCCACACTGCAGAGACACATTATGTCTTAAATACCATTGTTCTGATCTCCAGAAGATAGAGCAGAAGTGAAGAACAGTTAGAGGCCCTTTCTCCTTCTAAGTCCCCATTCCAAAGAGTATAGTTACTATAGTGAATGGTTTATTCACTATAAACATATTTTGGACTAGTCCTCGATTTTGATTTAGCTGTGCTTGATTCTATTGTTGTTGCTAATTGCATCACTAGGATTAGTGTTGTGATTGATCTAATCAGGCTACATAGTGAGTTCCCAGTTAGTCTCAACTACATTGTGAGACCCTGTCTCCAAAAAAAAAAAAAAAACTGTTCACAGAATTAATGAAAATTTCCCAAACAGAGCAAAATAACTTGACATACAGCTAAGTAAGGCATATAGGACTCCAAAGTAGTCAGGATAAAAACAAGCAAACAAAAAAACAAAAAACCCAAAAATCTACATCTAGATATGTAATAATCAAGATCCCAGAAACCCAAGTGAAGAACAAAATACTACAAGCAGTTGGAGAAAAGACAAATCACATGGAAAGGAAAGGCCATTAGAATCACAGTAGGCTTTTCAACACAAACAACAAGTGAAGGAGAGCCTGGAGTGAAGTAATTCCAGCCCTAAAAGAAAATGATTTCTAACAAGAACTGATGAATCCTGCAAAATTATCTTTCAAAACTGATGGGGAAATAAGATACTTTCATGAAAAAAAAACACACTTGAAAAGCTTCATGAATACAAAGAAGCCCTCCAAACAATTTTAAAAAATATCTTAGAAAAAGAAAATGAAGGTCACAATTTCATGAGCCCCCACATTACAAATCTAAATATTTCATCAGACAAGACATGAAATTAAAAGGGGGGGATAAAAAGAGCCAACAACAGGAAAATAGCATGATAACAATAAGTGAATGCATATCAATTATAAGCATCCATGTTAATGACCTCAATTCAATAATCAGAGAAATAGACTGGCAGAATGGATTAAGAAGCAAAATCCAATAACATGCCATATAAAAGAAATGAACCTAGGGCTGGGGATTTAGCTCAGCGGTTTGGTGGCCTGCCTTGCAAGCGCAAAGACCAAAGTTCAATCCCTGGTACAAAAAAAAAAAAGAACCTAGTTCAAAAAGAAACTCATAGACTGAAAGTAAAAGGATGGAAAAACAGTTCTCCATATAATAGGATCCCAGAAAAAAGCAGGGGTGACTCTTATTTGTAGACAAAGGAAATTTCAAATCAAAACTAATTAAGAAAGACAAAGAAGCTCACTAAATCCTTGTAAAAGGAAAAGTCCAACAGGAAGAGATGACAGTTATAAATATATATGTACTGAGTACTAATGCCCCAACTATACAAAGCAAACATTTAGTGACATGAAAAACCAAACAAACACTAATTCAGTTGTACTGGGGGACCTCAATACCCCACTGTCACAAATAGACTGATTATCTAGAAAAAAATATTAATGAGATACTAGAACTGAATGAACCCTTTGAATAAATAGACTTAATAGAAGTATACAGAATGTTCTACCCAACAAAATCAGAATGTACATTCTTTTCAGCTGCACATGGGTCATTCTCCAAAGTAGACCACATACTAGCTCATACAACACGTTTAAGTAAATGCAAAGAACTGAAGTTGTCTTGTGTATATTATCAGATCATAGTACAATTAAACTGGAGATCAACAGCATAAGAAACCCCAAGAACTTCCCAAACATATGGAAATTGAATAACACTCTTCTGAAAAACCAATGAGTTACACCCGAAATTAAAAAAGAAATTAGATGCATTTTAATGATAATTAAAAATGATAATCATTTTAATGATAATTCCAGCACTACATATAGGAATTTATGGTATACAATGAAAGCACTTCTATGTGGGGAATTTGTAAATGTCCAAACTAGGAAAATATGGCAAGCTCAAAGAAACAAACTAATGGTGAATCTTCAGCTTCTAGAAAAGGCAGAGCAAGAAAATCCCAAAGCTCATACAAGGGAGGAAATTACAAAGATCTGAGCAGAAATTAATGCAATGGAGACTAAGAATGATACCAAAAAAATCAATGAATCAAAGAGATTATTTTTGAAAGAATATATAAAATTGATAAAACCTCAGCCAACATTATCAAAAAAGAAAAGGAAAGGGTCAAATCCATGCAAGTAGGAATGAAAAAGGTGAAGTCACAATAGATCCAGCAGAAATCCAGGGGATCATCAATACCTACTTTGAGAACTTGCACTCTAATAAAACGGAAAACACAAGAAATGGACAGATTTCTAGATACTTATGAATTACCAAAGTTGAATGAAGAAGATATAAAATTATAAATACCCCAATTATAATCTAATTCTAATCAGTGAAATTTAAAACAATTAAAAATTCACCAACAAAGAAAAACCCAGGCTCTGATGGCTTCACTGCTGATTTCTATAAGACATTTAGAGAAGAATTATCGCCACTATTCTTTAAACTCTTCAATGAAACTGAAAGGGAAGTAATACTTCCAAATTGATTTCTGGTAGCAAGTATTATTAATTTGATTCCAAAACCACAGAAAGATCCAACCAAAAAGAGAACAACAGTCACATCTCCCTAATTAACATAGATGCATAAATCTTTAATAAGATACTGTCAAACAGAATACAGGGGGTCATCAAGAAGATCATACACCTGGACCAAATCAGATTTATCCTACTTGGGATGGTTCAACATATGTAAATCAATAAATGTAGTACAATTTATTAACACAGTCAAAGACAAAATCCATATGATCATCTGAATAGATGCAGAAAAGCATTTGACAAAATTCGATACCCATTCACGATAAAAAAAATCCTGAAGAAAATTGGAATAAATAATATTTATCTGAATTTGATAAATGCTATCTATGAAAAACCAACAGCCAATATCATGCCAAATAGTCAAAACTAAAAATCTTCATGCTAAAGTCAGGAACATGACAAGTATGTCCATTATCACAACTTGAGTTCAATATAGTTTTGGGAAAAGTAGCCACAGCAGTTAGAAAAGAGAAAGAAAGAAATGCAATAAATATAGGAAAGGAAGAAGTCAAACTGTCATTATTTGCTGACGGTATGATAGTTTACTTAGAAGACCAATAAAGCTCTGCCAAAAGACTTCTAGAATTAATTGACAGATTCAGTAGACTAGCTGGATTCAATCTCAACACAGAAAATCAATAGCCTTCTGTCACACAAATAACAGACTCACTGAGAGTGAAATTAAGGAAACAATCCCATTCACAATAGCATCCTCCCCCCAAAAAAAGAAATATCTAGGAATCAATCTAACAAAAGAAACAAAAGACCTCTACATTGAGAGCTATAACACTGAAAAAAGATTGAAAAGGATATTTAAAAGAATGGAAAAACATCACTTGTCCCTGTGTAGAAAGGATCAATATAGTGAAAATGGCCATGATTCCAAACTGCTGTACTGATTCAACTCAGTCCAGAATGAAATCCAAACAGTATATTTCACAGAAACAGATAAAACAATCCAAAAATTCATTTGGAATTAGAAGAGACCTAGAATAATAAAAAAGGAATTCTAGACAAAAAAGACATGGGAGAAGTTATCACAATCCCCAACTTGAAACTATAATACAAAGACACTGTAATAAAAACAGCATGGTACTGGCAATGAAACAGAACTGAGGTTCAGTAAAATAGATTAAAAGATGCAGAAACAACTCCAGACATAGTAAGCTGCCACATCTTTCACAAAGGAGCTAACCATCCTCACTGGAGGAAAGATACCCTCTTTAATAAATGGTGTTGGAAAAACAGGATATCAACTTGACAAAGATTAAAATTAGACCCCTATCTTTCACCATGCACTAAACTAAAATCCAAGTGGATTAAAGATCTAAATATTAAAACAAAAACACTAAACTTGCTGGAAGAGAAGTAAGATAGGACTCCTGAAGCTGTTGGCATAGGAAAAGAATTTGTGAACAAATCCTCAGTAGCACAGGAACTAGCACAAAGAATCAACAACTGGGATCTCATATTTTTAAAAGCTTCTGCACTCCAAGAGAAATCACCAAGAGAGCTAAGAGAAAACCTACAATGTGGAAAAAAAATTTACCAGCCATTCCTCAGACAAAGGTCTGCTATCTAGAATATATAAAGAACTAAAAAATTCAGACTCCCAAGTATAAACACCCAATCCAAAAATGGGCATCTAAGGTGAACAGACATTTCTCAGACACAGAAGTATAAGCAGCAAATAAACATATGAAAAAATGTTCAACATCAGTAGTCTTTTAAGAGATTCACATGAAAATAACACTAAAATTCAATCTCACCCCACAAAGAATGGCTGCTACTAAGAAATCAACTGATAGCAATTGCGGGTGGGGAGGTGGGGAGAAAGGAGCCCTTCTTCATTGTTGGTGAGAGTGCGGATGGGTGCAACCACTATGGAAATCAACATGGAGAGACCTCAAACAGCTAGGATTAGAGGATCCATTTGTGCCAGCTGTTCCTCTGCTGGGTATCATCCCAAAAGAAATAAAAGAATCATATCACAGTGATATATTCACACCCATGTTTCTATTGGCACAGTTTGTAATAGCTAAAACTTGGAAACAGCCCATTGCCAATCAACTGGAGATTAGATAAATAAGATGTTTTTTTTTTTTAATTGAGTACTACTCAGCCATAAAGAATGAGAAAGTAGACATATTTGTAGCTAAAGTGGATGCACACTGAGGTCATACTTTTACATGAAATTAATAAGACACACATGTAAATACCAAGTAGCTTCTCTGGTTTGAAAAAGTAAAAGTGAAAGTAAGGAAGATAATGTAAAACTAATATTGTATAATAGGAAGAAAAGATTTAAAGGAGTATGGGAAGTTGGAGGGATAGGGGGAAGTTAAGAGGGGAAAAGAAAATGAGAAAAGAAAAAAACATCGAAACAAAGTCTTTACATACAGGGAAGGGTGGAAGAGGTGAAGGGAGGTCTGGGGAATGGGGAAAAAATAAGAAACAAGATACATAATGTAAAGGTACAAGATCCCATTGTTGAATGTAAATGTATACCTAAAATGTACCAATAAACTTAATTAAAAAAAAAAAAAACTATTAAAGTTGTAGTCAACCTGTTTTGAGAAGGTTATTAATGTAAATGTATACCTAAAATGTACCAATAAACTTAATTAAAAAAAAAAAAAACTATTGAAGTTGTAGTCAACCTGTTTTGCCAGAAGGTTATGACTCTGTTGGAAAGCATTGGCAAAAATGAGTGCAGAATCCCAAAGCACTGCCTGCTTTCCGAATTCCAATGGATGATGAAGAGACCACTTTTGAATGGTGACTACACACTTTTTCAAATGCTGAATGAGTTTCCTGTTCTGGGGCTGGTATTACAGTCACTATTAGCACTAAAAGAACTGCAAGGAAAGCCAGGCAGGAAAGATCATTATATCTTTCCCACATCTTGCATGCCCTTAAACAAACAAAAACAAAAACAACTTCTTTGAAAAATCTAATATTTCTGAAGAGAGATTATATTTAGTCCCAGACAGATCCACAGTCCTCAACATGTCTGTCAGGTTTCAGTGATTGAGCAGATCTGAAGAATAAACTTTTACATTAAAGAAAAATAAAAATAAATGGTGGCTTGTCGTAAGTAAAAAACAGATTTTTTGTTGCTTTATTTTTATTTTTGTTTTATTTTGCTTAAATTCAATTTCCTTTCAAGAGAAAGAGAAATTTGTGTCATATCCAGGATAATATTCTCTGATTAGTTTAGAAAAATTTCCAGCAATGACAGGCCCCTGATTCTCAGAAGCTAGATTGTTAAGTGAACAATCTAAAGATCATATCATCTGTAGCCATTTGAATTCAAATATAAGAAGGCTTCTGTGTCTTTTGTTGAATGTCCTCTTCTCTTAAAACCATGTCTTTACTAGCATTAGAAGCCTGAATGTTTAGTATATATTTCTAGAATTTACACTAGAACATGTGTGAAAATGTCCTAAATTTATGGTAGAGCTAGCATTTTATTTCTCAGGTTATTGACTATAGGACACTATGGTTTTAGGGATCCTGGAAATAATTCTGTGGGACTGGCCTTAAAAGGCAGTCATAGTGGTTTTCTTAGGTTTAGTTTAATTTTCACTCCACTCATTTACCACTACTGAATCTCTAAAATGCCATTTGTGAGTTTCCTTTTCTGATGTAACAAATTAATAGAAATTGACTGGTTTAAAAAAGCACAAATAATTATCTTAGGGCTCTGAGGTTCAAAATTCTGAAGTGGGTTGCCTGTGCTGCATTCCTTCTGAAAGCTCAAGTGAAAAATTCCTTTTCTTGCCAGCATCTAGAAGCCATCTGCACTCTTCAACTTATGCTTTTTACTCCAAATTCAAAAGTAGGAGTAA
>NW_022900936.1:19017728-19035804 GCF_012274545.1 Fukomys damarensis
TATCTTCTATATATGTGTATATATATCATCTATGTATGTATCTATTTCATCTACATATATAATATATATTTGCTATACATGTAGAAAGAAGTATTTCATATATCTATCTAATTGTCATTCCACCTGCTTTTATTGCATATTCTCTTCTCTAACTAACATTCTTAACTGCTTGAGGAAACTTGTGATTAAAAGGGCACAAGCAAATAATCCAAGACAACCTTCTCCCCTGAAATTCTTACTTAATCACAACTCCAAAGCCTTTTTCCACATGAAGTAATAGCCCAACAGGTTCCTGTGGACATTGACTGAGTAGCCAAAGATAAACAGTGAAATTTTTGGTAATTTACCTTAATGTGTGGAAACGACTTTGGGACTGGCTGGTGGGTAAGCCTGAAGAATTATGAAAAGGATGATAAGGAAATGCTACTTTGCTTTAAAAATTCCTTTGCTGAAGTAAGGATATTTGTGAGTTTATTATATAGGAACTCAAAGCTAATACACTCCAGGTAGCAGTTGAAGTGACTGGGGCCCACCAAGAGAAAATATAATTAAAGGAGAATTCCAAGAAGAGAAACTGCACAGAGAATGCTCTGATTTTCAAGACAGCTACTTAGCTTGCATAGAATAAAAGCAGCATACTTTTTCTTGGTGGGGAAAGTGGACATTCCACAGTGGAGAGCACTTTTACTTTGGAAATTCTAAAAATAAGATGGTCTGCATAATTTCTCCTTAATTCCCTAGAAACGAGATAATAAATATGCACACATTTCATTTTGAGGTTTATATCTGAGTGTAAAATATTGTACTAAACAAATTTTTACTCAGAATGTCTCAAGAAAATCTAGACTAGGTATTTAGAGTAGTGAGATTTAAAAAATTTTTAAAACATTATTGATTTTATTGGCACATTTTAAGTATCCATTATAGTGGCATCCATAACTGGAGATTTGTACCTTTACCTAATGTATTTTGATTCTTTTTATTCCCCCACCCTCCCTTCAACCCCTGCACCCCTCACTATTTATAAAAATGTTGTTTCCATTTTTATGTCAATTCCATTCCTTTCTTTCCTTTCCCCTACCTCTCCCATTACCTATTCCCTTTTGCACCTTTTCTTCCTATTTCACATTATGTATTAAACGTTTTGATCCTTATTTACACTTTCAGTTTCTCACACCAGAGAAACTATTCAATATTTATAAGATTTTTAAAAATTAAATATTACTCATTATGTAGAAAAGAATGCATGTGTTTTCACCTTCATGTCAGTTGAACGTTGAATAGCACATATACCTAAAATACAAAGACTAAACTGAAACACTTAAAAGAAAAAATGAGCATCCATATCTCCAAATATGACTGAAAATATTATGTTATTGTTATCTTGGTTATAATAGGTTTTTTTTCCTTCTTCAGCATTTGACTTGTTTTTATTTCATAGATATAAATCAATATATAGTTTATTTGATTTTTATTCTTTACAAATAGTAAATTTAGGAATCCAATGTACTTGTATTTACTGAACAATAACATTTATTGAGAATTCCTTCATTTCTAATTTGAAGTACCATAATTATATCTAATTGTGTGCTTTAGTTAGGCAAGATGGATGGCACTAGTGTTTGGGGAGATGATGCTTAAAGGATAAAAATGAAGAACTAGTTATGAGTTCAAGGCCAATATCCCAAAACACCAGCTCAAACCCATAAATCTAAGTGTTACAAAAATAGGTCCTGAAAAAAAAATTTAAAAATAATATCCTGGATATCAAGGGCTACTTTCCATTTTTCTTCTAATATTTAAAATTTATTATGACTTGGACTTGCTCAACCAGCAATCTGAGGTCTAGCAATCTGTGCTTGAGAAAACCCTGAAAGAGATGTTTCCGAATCACTTCTGGAGAGGATTCTTTCATCTTCTGCCCAGATCTCTGATACAAGGGCTTCCTATCTAATCTCCTGGTTTTGAGACAATCATCTGCTAAAATTCTCAACCTTGCAGTTAACTAGGACGTACCCTCATGGCACCCTGGACCAAAAGGTAGTTCACACTACAATTAAGAGATGGAGAGAAACAATACATGATGATTTCATCATGCTAGTGGCCTGGCCTGGCAACATAGAGGGAAAAAAGAGTTATTGTAGAATTGGAGATTGAAATATAAATTAATAATTTTGACAAAATTTTAATTAAGAAAAATCCTGCCCATAAAATCTTTTCCTATGTCAATGTCTTCAAGAGTTTTGCTTAACTTATCTTCCAGCAAGTTTAGTGTTTGTGTTTTAATATTTAGATCTTTCATTCACTTGGATTTTAATTTAATGGATGGTGAAAGATAATCTTTGGCAGGTTGAGTTCCAGTTTTTCCAACACCATTTATTAAAGAGGCTATCTTTCCTCCAGTGAGGATGGTCAGCTCCTTTGTCAAAGATGATGTAGCTGAGTACATCTGGATTTGTTTTTGTGTCTTCCAATCTGTTCCACTGATCCTCAGATCTGTTTCTTTGCCAGTACCATGCTGTTTTTTCACAGTGGCTTTGTAATATAGTTTCAAATTGGCAATTGTTATACCCACGACCATGTCTCTGTTGCCTAGGATAGCTTTAGCTATTCTAGTTCTCTTATGGTTATAAATGAATTTTTGATTCTTTTTTCTAATTCTGTGAAATATAGTGCTGGAATTCCAACTGGCATTTCATTGAATCTTTATAGCAGTTTGGGTAGTATGGCCATTATCACCATGTTGATTCTTCCTACCCAGGAGCACAAAAAGAGAACAAAAGAAAAACAGCCATTTCAAGGCCATTTAAAAATATATTCCCAAGTACATTAAACATACAGAAACAGAAAGAGAAAGATTGTGACATTAGCTTAGAGAGGTAAGCAAGAACCAGACAATATTGATTCTTTGAATGTCAAAGGAAATTTGAAATTTAATCAGAAAGCAAATAAGTCATTATGCATGTATGTGTTACTGTCTCTTAACTCTTATTAGAACATGATAATGTACAATAATACAATTTGTTATTTTAATCATTTATATGGATATGGTTCACTGTCATTAAATCAAGACTTTTTCCCCCCAAGAAAAGCCCTTTATTGTCAACAAATATATGTGTTAGACTCTTATACACATATAGATTTAGAAATAACTATCAGAAGAGTGCCTACTTTAACTGTCTTATTAGAGTATCTCTCTGTTATTATCATACCTAGTTTTTGTTCCTTATAACAGTTTATTTCTTGAAAACTGATGATATTTTGTTCAATATCTACTTCTTTTAAAATATATTTGTAGCAATAAAATAATTCTCTGAACTCTTCCATATTAACGGAACTCTAACTTCTTCATTAACCAAAAGCAACAATCTTACATATATAGTATTAATAATGTAAGATAAAAGAATGACTGATAATAAAATGTCGTGTTAATTTGGACATATTATAGAGAAAAAAATAAAATCCATATGAGACATTTTACATTTACTGATCAAATGATTAATTCGCATTTCAATGTATTTTCCTATTTTTATTTTAGATAAAACTAAAAATTTATTTCAGTATTAAATCAGAAAATTCCACATGAATTTTATATATTTAAATGAACTATGCAAGATTAAATACATCATGGAAACTGCCTGCACCAATAATTTTCATTCTACTCTCAAGTCAACCATAGATTGCATTTTATAGATTTTACTGTAACTCTAATTCTACATAAAATCCTAACTGAAAAGAGTTTGACAGTTTGGGTTTTAGCATCCTCTCGACAATAGGAAACGTACCCAGACCATATTGTACAATTTGGTACAAACTGCGGTTTACACAAGAGAGACTTAAAATGATGATGAATGACAGAATTAGTTAGAATAAGTTACATCTGACTTTGAAAATGATTTCTAGTCCACACTGGGATGCTATAAAATCAAGTCACATCAGCTAAATCAAATCTGACAGGGACATATTTCAGAAAACAGGAGATACCCTTTGTCATGGGACCTTATATTGAAACTTGGAGAAAAATAGTAGCAAAACACACTTTTGAAAACCACACATGCCAACAAAAAAATATTTTGACCCATGTGCAAAAAATGGATATATTTTATGGAAAAGAAACACGAAAATTATAGATTGACTTATAAGACCTAATATGAAAGAGACAAAATCGTGTTCTTGCTTTTTAAAGGATAAAGGAGATCAAATTACATAACTTATTTAAAAACAACAATTACAATGATTTTAAAATGTGAAAAAATAACATTAATTCTTATGAACAGTAACCATTTGTTATATCCTCTTGGGTCAGGAACCTGGCTTTCTGGACCCATATTTTCTACTTTCCATGTCCAGCACATGATAGAAATTGCTAATCAATTCAAATTAAATAATATGCATCAAGGATACAGCTTTGTAAATATTCAATCCTTAGAATGACTTAATTAACTGGGCTTGAATATTATATTTTCACAGGAAGAAAGATAGTTTATAGAAGTATACTAAGTTGTGGCACATTGTGTATTAAATAAGGGTTACACTTAGGATTCTACTTAATTTCATCTGCTTCCTCAGGATCTACTCTTCCTACTAGGGATCAGTATCTGCAACAGTATTCAACTCCTTCTACATTTGATGCTTTTTGAAATATTTTTTTAAAAGTAGTTTTAAAGAAAGTATCTCATTTACCAAATCTAGCAGCTTCAGTTTGCCAATATTGTGAAATCTGTTTTCCTTTGCATATATGAGATATAGATATTTACAGTAATTTTCATTACCTCTCATGTAGTGTCTAAAATTAATAGCTTCTTGTTTTTGTTTCTGTGCCATTTACTTCTCAACCATATATTTGTCCTTTTCTAGTTTTAGTTTTAATACTTTCTTTTATTTTGATAATGTATAAATAGCCTTTTTCACTTTTAAATTCAAAAGCATTATTTATGTTCTCATGGTTTCAATTATGCAGTTTGAAGTTCACATATAGTTATGACTGTAAATTACACTTATGTGTTAAGAATATTACATGATAATAAGTGAACTTTAGTATATTGAAAGAATAAGACAGTACTTGCAGTTTTATTTTGTTCTATCAATAGAGTAACATTAAGCAAGTGAAAAGCAGTATCATTCACCATATTTAAGTGAATAGGTACACAAAAGTGTGATAATTATTATCTGAATATATTACTAATTTTTGTCATGAAAAATCAATTTCCACAAGACAAAAATAAATCACATTTTTGTTTTGTTCCCTTCTCCCATGAGTTGACCTAATTTTTGATAGCATGTGCATAGTTTTGATGATGGAATGTGGGCTCCAAGAACTCGAATTTGGCACGAAGATTCCTCATAAAACTAAAATTAGAAATTTGACTGAACTCTACATCTCCGGTGTACACTGTGGAAAGAGTAAAAGACACACTATAGTTATATTTGTATATTAAATTTTACAGTAGCACAATTTACAATAAAAAACCATGGAAAATATAAAACTATGCTAACCCCCTAGGTGTCTACTGATGGATGAAAGGGAAAAAAGCCTCAAATGTGTTATATATACAACAGTGCAATTTTACTGAGCCATAAAGACGAATAAATTTGTGTCATTTGTAGGAAAATGAATGAAACTTGAGACCACAATGCTAAGTGAAATAAGTCAGAAATAGAAAGTTAAATATGACATTATTTCTCTTAACAGAGAAAACACCAAATATAAATAAACTGATGAGATATGCCAGGAAGCAGTGATTCAGAGTTTTGGAGATCAGCAATGGAGAAATTGGAGGTTCAGGAATTGGGGAAAGATAAATGAAAATGTTCAAATATGTTCATATATATATATATATATATATATATATATGGAAATATTTAAAATAAAATATGTACAATAAAAATGTAAAAAGAAAGCTACAACACTAAGTGAAAATGTCTCAATATTACATGCTAAAGACAATAAAAAGGCAATTTAATGTGCTAATATTAAAGAGAACATTAAGATTTTAATAGTAATACTGAGCTGTCAGCAAAGACAGAAAATGGGCATTATTAACTTTAATTGTTGTAAAAAAACAGTATCACTAAAGAGAAAACATATTTGAGGGCAGGAAAGAAATTGGCTGGGAGATTCTTTAGGTAAAGATTCATTTTTGAGTCTAAAAAAATGACAATCATTTATCTGGTACTTTGTCAGGTTAGTCTGGATCTGGACTGAGATAAGCTCCCCGCTACCCCTCTCTTCTTTGTGCCATCTCATGAGTTTCACATGTAGCCTCCTTGAACTTTCCAAAATGGAAGTTTAGACAAGAGCTTCGCATCTTCATGTGAACTAGATTTGAACCTCTACCAGTCATGCTAACTGCATATGATTTCTGAAACAACTCGGTAAGTCCAGGATGGAGTAATGGGTAAGAGAATAAAACTTGCTTCTCAATGATATAATTAAGAAATAAACTGTAGCCAAAATCTATTACCATGGGCATAAAAGTGTCACTGTTAATTAATGAAACATGGTTTACCTTGTTGACGTTATGTACGAAGACCTTAATTAATATTAGTTAATTACAAAAGTCACTTGATTTTTGTCCAAGTCTCACATGCCAAATTTTCAATTAAGCAAACAATACAGGGAATAAGTAAAGCCAGGGAATTCAGAGAAAAATGCAATCACGTTTTATGGTGAAAGAAAATATAGTTATTCTTGAGTGTTCTTGAATGCTAAGAGAATTTTTTCATTAGCCACAAACAATAACTAAAAGTGCATAATAACAGGACATTATTTATTGACATTTAAACCAATGTTAATCAAACATTGTTTTAGCAAGTTCAAGGCCACCAGGCAAACAGTCTATCATGTTACATATTTAGAAAATCACACAGAAATGAGATGTATATGAAATATCCATGAATACAAATATCATATATAATCATATATCTTCAATACATACTTGTCATGCATGTTGCTTGCATTTATGATAGGATTTTTGTACATAATATATCTTGATTCTTCTTTTTTCCCATTCAACTCCCTTTCCTTTAACTTTTCTCCCCCTCTCCATTTACAACAGCTTTGTATCAATTTTTTCCTTCTATCCTCCTTTTTATGCCTTTTCCCTTTTTTCTCCCCCGCCCCTTGTTCCACTTTCCACTTGAAAGTGTCCTTCTTACTCACCAGCATCTACCCTCCATCATGACCCTTAACCCTTTTGGTTCTCACATAAAAAACAAAACAAAACAATGTGTCATTGAAGCATCTGTGTATTATTTATTTTTATTTAAGATTATGTCCTTGAGATACATCCATTTTCCTACAAACGACTAATTTAGTCTTCTTTTGTCTACTGATTGCTCTATCCATTCACTTCATATCTGATATTTAAAAGAAAAGAAGACCATTAGTTCCAATTTTATACAAATATATCGAAAGTACTACCTATTATCTGACCTTACTTGTTTGCAGCCACGATGCTAAAATATCTCCAATCCAGCTGATGATAAATGTAGTATTAAAGGGTTTTCTTGTTAGGGTTTCATCTGTCCTGTATCCTCACTTTCAGCACCAATACATCCCAACAAAACATTTTCTTGTCCATCTGAAAAAGGTTTTTCTTACACTTATGTGTCTCATTCTGGTAGTTTATCAAAAATATAAAATTACTTTGCTTTATTCTTTTACTTCTAAGAAAAATGATAAAAATAAGCAAAACACATTAGTTGCTTTTGATACAAGTATTTTACCTTGTATATAAAAACTATATTTTCTAGATGGAATGAAAATTAATCCTCAAAAATTAATAATTATTTAATTATCCATAATGTATATATTCAGAGCATTATGCACTAAATCCTAACATCAAATCAGAGAAGTTCCTTTACTGTATCCTATTCTTTAATATAATAAACTCATGAACTTGTTGCTTCCTAAGTCATTTTTACTCATAGTCTGTTACTTGGTTACTTTTAAACATTGATAGAATGTTAACAAAAATGCTTTTAAAGGAGATGGAGAGAAATAAAGAAATTATATATCATTTAAATGTGTTATATACATGTACCAATTCCCCACAATAAGTGTAACCATTGTGTACCGCAGAGATTTACTAATAAAAATAAAAATTAAATCAAAGCATTTGAGAGACCAAAATAGTCAACAGAAAATAATTACTACTGTAGAGAAATTCAGCACCATGAACTTTTATTCAGTTTAGAACTTGATATTTATTTATCTTCTCAGTTTTAGCTTTCATACTATACAATATAAAATTTATTATTTTTAAAGGTAAGTATGTTTTTGTTTCTGTTGTTAGTTTTGTTGTTTTGTCATGCTGACCTAGAGAAAGCAAATGTAATAAAAAATTCAAGAGAGAACTGTCTTCCTCTATTTCATATGAATTTGAAATTTGGTGAAAATTAGTGTTTGTGTTATCAATCTACCATCTTATATATTATGAAGTTAAAAATGCACTTATACTAATTTAAAAATATTTCCTTAAGAACATGATTAAATTTATGAGTTGTTTAATATTAATACATTCTTTTAATATTAAATATTATAGAGAAAACAAACTGGCTATAATGATAGCAATTTTTTGAAATATACTTTTGTGAGCATGTTACCAAGTTAAATCATGGACTATTTTGATGGTATCGATTTCCATAATTCAGAATGTTTTTCCACAGAAATATATTCCTATAGAAACATTAGTTAGAGTTGGCCAAACTACAAATGGTTCACAATATTTGGAAGGCAAAATATAGCATCTTCTAGAAATTTAATGACCATTTAAATTTTCTACACATAGAGCATAATTCACAAGAATAATTTATAAAATTTGAAATCTATCTTCCACCAGATAGAAATTATGCACATATTTGGTGGATAACTATATCTATACCTTTATTTATCTATATATGCTATCATTTGCCCCTAAACAATAGTACACTAATAGGTCCATAAATAAAAATTTAGACTACTTTTTCCTTGTTTATTAAACTGTAAATCGGTATCTGAATATTACCAGTCTACAAAAAAATAAAATAAAATAAAACACATTCTTTTCTAAGTTTTCATTCTCCCAAAGAGTAGTCAACTCTACATATTGAGTTCCAGTTCATTCTCAACTACATAGTGAGATACTGTCTCCAAAAGTTAGTCTCCATGGAATTTTTAATTTTATGGATAAAACTCCCATCTTTTTATGACCTTTGATAAAATTAATCTAGATAATCATATATTTATCTTATTGTTCAATTTTTACTACTGTTCATATCACATTGATTCCTTTCAAGATTTATTTCTTGTTATGCTTAAGTAAGTCTTTTAAAAACCCAATAAAAGAGAAGACAAAGGTTTTCTAAATATTACTTTTAATATTACTTATTCCACTGTAAAAATTATGTGATGATTTATTTTCCATTGTTTATTGGTACTTTTTAGGTATACAGTACAGTTGTATTCATCATTGGGATCTTGTGCCTTTTATGTGATATATCTTGGTTATTTTTTCCCCATACCCTCCCTTCACCTGTCTTCTACCCTTCCATAAATAACAAGTGCTGGGTGGTTGTGGTGAGAAAGGAACCCTTGTCCATTGTTGGTGGGAGCGCAGACTGGAGCAACCACTGTGGAAATCAATATGGAGATACGTTAAAAACTAGGATTAGAGGTTCCATTTGATCCAGCCATCCCTCTGCTGGGTATCTTTCCAAAAGAATTAAAAGAATCATATCACAGTGATATATGCACACCCATGTTTATATTGGCAAAGGGTGCAATAGCTAAAATTTGGAAATAGACCAATTGTCCATCAACTGGAGACTAGATAAAGATGTGGTTTTTTAAAAAAATAAAATGGAATACCAATCAGCCATAAAGAACAAGAAAGTAGAGATATTTATAGCTAAGAGGATGCACATAGATGCCATACTCTTAAGTGAAATAAATAGGACACACGTGTAAGTACTGAATAGTTTCTCAGGTGTGAAAAATTGAAAGTGTAAATAAGGTTCAAATTGTATAACTGATGATGCAAAACAGGAAAAAAAGGGGTGGCTTAAAGGAGTAGGGAAAGTGGGATGGGTAGGGGAAAGGAAGGAAGGGAAAAGAAAAAATATGAGAGAAGAGAAAAAATGTTAATAGTCTTTGTGATAACTTTGTTATATAAACAAAGTTAGAGTTTTTCTACAGAATATTTAAAATATCATTTTCTTTTTGCATTCCTCATGACTATAACTATTCTTCATTTTTAAAATCTTTTTAAATGATAGGTGTTTTTTCCTCCTGGAAACTTTTAACATCTTCTTTGTTGTTGATGTTTAAAGCTCATGTGCATATTGCCCCCATACACATAATTGTCCAAATCAGGTAAAGCTACAGTAAAAGGAGGAGAAAAATATTTGCAGAAATGTTGGTTATAATTTCCCAAATTAAATTTTAAGTTATGATCAAGAAGAGGAAGGAAGGCCTCAGACAAAACCAAACAAAATCATTCGGATAAGTAAATAAACATCCATAAATACTTATGCACACACACACACACACACACACATTTATGTCATCATCTTTGATCACAAACTAATGAATTAACAACCGATAAAAAGAAGTCACAGGAAGCACATGATAACATAGCTCTAGTTTTCACATGTCTAATTGCCTAGCTTTTTTTCATAATGATTTTCAAACAAATTACTTGAGATTTTATAACACTAAATAATGTTATATTACTAAATACATCCAAAATGACATAAAATAAATATTATTAAAGTTCATAACTAAATGTGGTAGATCTTTTACACCTGAAGAGGGTTACAATTTTTTTTTATTTTTTTGATACCAGAGATCAAACTTGGGTCCTTGAGCTTGTGAGGCAGGCAGTGAAACCACTGAGCTAAATTACATGCTGGAAATATATTGATTTTTAGTGTATGTGAAATGAGATATATGTTAGCTGTCAAAATGCCTGCAGTTTTGTTAAAATGATGGGTACAAAAACTATCCAAATATTTTGTTTGACTCTTTTTTTGTTTGTTTGTTTGGTACCTATGATCAAACTGGGGACCTTGCATTTGCAAGACAAGCAGAGGCACCACTGCGTTAACTCCCAGGCCCAGTTTGTTTCTTTTTTGACCATGTCTTCTTGTGGAGTTCAGACTGGCCTTGAATTCACTATGTAGCCCAGGCTGGCCTCCTCCTCAGCCTCTGGAGTGCTACAATTATAGGTATGCGTCACTATTTCCGGCAAAATGATTTTTGAAAACTTCTATTAAGTTTTTTCTTTTAACCATTGAACTTTTATATGAAATAATCCCCACATTATATCATGTCCTGCTTCTCAGGAGGTCAGAAATAAAAACATGCAGTTGGGCTCTGATAATATTGAGCTTTTTATTTTTCTTTCAAATATTGTTTAAACAAAGTCAGTCACAGCTATACATATCAAAAGCGTATTAGTGATATATTTACTTTTAGTTTTTAACATTAATATTGACTCATTTAATTTTAATTCAATTTTAAAAATACAACATTGCAGTTATTTTCCATATAATCAAATTAGGCTGCAATTAGGCCAATTTTTGTCCTCTAATTTTGGCCTTTTCTTTTCACTAACTCTCTGACTACGTTTGATAAATTTAACTGTAAATTAAACTGCCATTAATTACATATGTGTATTATTTTTCCTAAGAGAAACGAATACCCAAATAGTAATCTTTTATATTAATATAATTTCATAATGGTTACAACAATACCACTACAAAATAGTTTTATTCAGAATATCTGATTTTCGTCAGTCAGGGTTTGTGTCACTCAGCTCTCAGTTATCAAAATACCTGAGCTAATGAACTTGACAGGAGATAAATATGGTTTCTTTTCACAGTTTTGCAGGTTTATGTCCATGAGCAGGTTGGTCCTGTTGCTTTCAGACATGGGGTACTGTCCCTTGCCGCGGCAGAAGTTCACGGAGGAGGAAGCCCATTCACTGATGGCCATGGAAATAAAGTAAAGGAAGAGACCACAGTCCATTGATTTCCTCGGAGGGCACACTCTCAATAATTTCAAAACTCCCAGCATCTCAAGGTTTTCACTACCTACCTATAATGCCACAACCTGGAGAAAAGGTTTTAAAACATGGGCCTCTGGGGAACTGATGAAAGCCCAAACTGATGAAAGAGTCTGTGTTGGTAATAACTAAACAGTTCTATATATTTCAAATGATCATATTGTATAGTTTGAATATGCACATCTGCTGGCAATTAAATATATTTATGTGTTTAATTTCCCTTTTTCTTTTTGTTTTGGTAGTGAGAATATTTGGGATTAAATCAAGTCTTGTTCATAAAAAGCACTCTCTGTACAACTGAACTACACACCTAGCACCATATTTAATAAAAATATTTGATAAAAATATTTAATAAAAATAGTTGAGATATCAGAACGGTGTTTTGTCTTTGGATTCAAGATACATATCAAAGTATTTGTATTTATTTTTCTCCAATGTGTATTATTAAATGTATATGTAGTTTAATTTTTGTTCATTTTTACATTCAGTTTCAAATTTTATTTTCATTTTCTTAATATATATCTGTTGAAATATATAAATTAGCATGATTTTTAGCTTAAAGGCTCCTCCCTCTTTTTCCCTACTACTTCCTTTTTAATCATTCTGTTTAATATCCAAATTTATAATTTCTACTTTATCATTACAAGAGTACATTATCATGTGTACTCTTGCCAAAACAATTCTCTAAAAAAAAAGTACACCACATTGTATATACTATTTTGTCTTTTTCTCTTTATTTGAAAATATATCCTTAGTGTCATTCCTTAATATTTGATGAAAGCTTCTTGTATTTAAAATAAAGTTATCTCTGTATTGTATCAAACTGTGTGGTTGTTCCTGAGCTTATTCAATTAATTTTAATCACTAGGATTAATTCCAAATATCTTTTTTTGGATGCCTTAGGGTCAGCTGCTTTCCTCAGCTATACCTTTTTGCCATATTGTTTCTTCCTTGGTGCTACCTAACCATGTACCAAACCCATGGAAGCTTAGAGACAGATAAATACCTTTGCCTTTAGATTGAATATCAAGGAAATTATTTTTAATAAAGTGAGACTTCTAATGTTAAAGGAAAAAATCTGTACATTTTAAATGTTTGAGTTTTATGAATTTAAACCTCTAAAACAAAACATTGAAATCTGAGGGCCAGGGATTTAGCTCAGTGGTTCCACCACCTGCCTTGCAAATGTTAAGGACCCAAGTTTGATCCTTGGTACAAAAACAAAACAAAACAACCACAAAACACACACACACACACTCACAAAAACAAACTGAAAAACCTGCTAAAATTATTTTTGGAAAGTGAATGGCATACTATATGTATCAATTCTTAATGTTTTTCTCTGATTCCAGTTTTTCATCTGCTATATTGGCATTTCCCATTCCTCATCTGACATTTCTGATCTGACATGTGACAACTAAATGCTTGAAAACAGATTTCTGTTTTATTTGTGTCCCAAATAATAGCAAAGAGAGAGGTACCATAATTTTTTTTGCCGAGTTTATATTTCACACATGCCTGCAAAAATTAAACACTCGAACATCCGTCATTTGCCAGCACTTATTCAGAATGGAATCATGTAATTTGGGTGAAATAATTTCACACTATCATTATCATGCCTTCAGGCTCTGTTTTAGTGTCCTTATCAACAAAATACAGAGCAAAAAAAAAAAAAACAGATAAAAGAAAGAAGCATTTGAGTATACCCTCCAATAAATATAAAATCTATCATATTTATAAAGAACAGCATGTAAGCTAGCTCCTATTAGAAGTTATTTACATATTCATTAGTGAGTTTCAGTCAAAAGCTGAGTTTATGATATCAGTTTGCTTTCCACTATCTATCTTTTGATCATATCATTTACTTTGAAGCGATGAAGTCACCTATAATATTAATAAAGTAGATAATTTCAATCACCATTTTCATCTATGCAGTGGTACTTAGTTTCCTGAATTGTATCACCTTTCACTTGTATTAGTTTGCATGGTTGAAAGTCTTCAAAATTAAAATTGCCATAAATACACTAATTGCAACACAATAAAGCTTTTAATATTATGTCAATAATATATCTATTTACTTGTAAACTAAAATTTCCACATTATATTTAAATATTTAAATATATACCTTATTCAAATACTTATAAATCACTTAAAGAGTAATTGGATATCCCATTTTTCATGTATCTATTTAAATATAAGAACATTTTATTATTTTCAGATTTATGATAAAATTACTCTGAAATATACTTGAAATATTAAGATTTATCCAATATAATATAGAAAAACAGCATTTATTAAATAACATCTTCCTTAATCATATAGTGCACTGGATCCTACATAGACTGCTTTTTTTTAAAAATGAGTTACTTCCACACTAGGCCCAGGGAAGTAAGTTTTCTTTTTTTTGTTTTCAAATTTACTGTTTGTATTTTGGAATTTCATATAAATGAATTTTGACTTCTATCACTTAAACTAATGATTTTGAGGTTTGTTCATATTGTTGAATGTGTTGGTTATTTGTTTTTTGTTGTAGAGTGAGACTTCATTTTATAAATATATAAAAACATACCTTTGAAGATTTTAAGAGCTTGCCATTTTACTATGTTCTTATGACTTCTTTTGTAGATTTTAAGCAATCTCTTTCTAGTCTAAATAACATTTGCTGAGCTGTGCGTGGTGGCTCACACCTGTAATCCCAGCACTCGGAAGGCTGAGGCAGGAGGATCGCTGTGAGTTCGAGACCAGCTTGGGCTACATAGTGAGTTCCAGGTCAGTCTCAACTACATAGTGAAACCCTGTGTGAAAAAAACAAAATAAATAAATAAATAAATAAATAAATAAATAAATAAATAAATAAATAATAAAATTCTCTGAAAGATATATGTTTTGCATTTATTTTTTCAAATCTGAGATTTCCTAGAAGTAACTCAGATACACAAGCTTAAATATTTCATGGCCTTTCTTTCTTTTTTTACTTCTCTTCTTCTGTCTTGATTCTTTTGTCTTGGTACTGGAGACCAAACTTAGGACCTTGCATTTGTGGGACAGGTACAGTGCCACTCTGTTAAATCCCCAGACTTCATGGTTTCTCTTATATGAAAAAAAGAGAGGAAAAATAGTATTGTAATCCAGCATAGAGAATATATCTAAAAGTGTACCTTGACTCTGTACAATTGTCTTAGAAGTTTCATATGTTTTTTAGCCTATTAGTCTGACTTTTAATCTGTATATATAATAATTAACTTTGTAAGATCTTAAAAGGTAAATAAATGAATCTGATGCTACAAAATTAAAGGAAGGTGGGGGAATGGGTGTGAAATCAATTACAATGTTTTATGTACATATACCAATTCCCTGCAGTGAATGTAATTATCATTTACTGCAAGCATGTAATAGCAAAAGTAATGAAAGGGAATAAAATATGTTTTTAAATAATTTTCAATAAATAGTAACAACTCTGACTTAACAAATTAAAATACATTTTAATCTGGAATATTTAAAAATGTATGTTTGCTTTTTTAATGGTTTATAACTATATTTTTAAGATAACCAAAATTGTCTCAACATTATAATTTAGGCAGGTATTGCTCATCAGTTAAAATGCTTTATGGAAACAGTATGTATAAAGTACAGATATGTAACTGAGACCGAGAACAAAAAGTCCACTACTTGTAGATATAACCTTGATCATCTCTGCATCAATAGTCCTAGAATGATGTGACAATGCTATTATTTTTCACCTTCCATTGGGAAACCGACTTAGACACTGCCTAATGGATTAGTAAAGCACACTTCTGGGTATGTCTGTGTGAGTCATGGAGGGATGACCTTAGGTACTATAGGCCCCTACAGTCTTGTTTTGTTCCCAGGTGGCCACAAACTGAACTGAATATCTTTGCTCTAGAACTCCCTTCTGCCATGAAGTTTCTCATTTCGACCCAGTTGAACAAGGCCTGCATCCCCTGAAACTGTGAATTTAAAACTCACTTCTTTTAGTTGTGGATGTTGGGTATTGTGTCCTAGGGACAAGAAGGTGACTAATTAACTTAGTTGGCATTACCATTCTCTTGTCTTTTCTCTTTATCTCAAAATATTTGATGGAACTATAACTATCCCTTTTGCCTAAGACATTAGGCAGAGAAAAATGGCCATAAAAAGATAAAACTGAATTAGGCCATTAAACCTGCCATTTTGAAAAATCAAACTTGAAAATCTTTTTCAGAAATTTCTCTAGAAACACTTGCTACTAAGTTCCAATGTTGAGAGCTGTTCATGGGCCCAGCACTGAATCCATTGCAGAGAAGAAGGGTACAGAACAAGAAAATGACATGAACTGGCCATGTTACTTGCCTGAAACTGGACATATAGATGCCCAAGCAGAACGAGGGTCAGTGAAGAAAACTGAATCACATCGTGAAACAATAGTGTCTACCACACTGTCAGTGGGACCAGACTCTGCTAGAAATAAAATTTGAACTGTACATTTTATTCATTGATATAGCTAATGATTATTTGCCTCAAATAATAAAATGTTTCAGTAAAGAAAAGCATTCCTGTCTTTGCTTTTCCAGAAAAAAAAATAAAGTGAAATGAATATGTATGCATAGTTTTCTCACATTACCATATAGATCATTTTATTTTTAGTTTTAGTCTACTCTAGATATGACCTTGTCGAGTTTAGTCATATGTATCTATATATATGAATATATGCATTATGTTCATTGTCTGAAGAAAACAAATTTCTAATTTATTGCTTATAAATGAAATTCAACATGTAATTTTCATGACATACCATTATTATATTGGCACAGTGCTAACACAGTGCTATATTGACCAGACAAAACAATTGAAAGTTAATATGAATGTCTCTCCTTATATTATTTAGTAAATCAATAAAAGAGAATTTTTAATAGGACTCACATTTTATAAAAATTAATTCTTGATTATATCCAGGAATATTCATCACATGATAATATTAATGAAAATTTATGTCACTAGTTTTTCAACATGTCAGTTTACTAGATCATTTATCAAAAATTACCTTAATACTTCTTTTTTAACTTATATGTTTAGAAAATTTAATGCTGTAAGTATTTCCAATAACATAGGCTGGGGATTTAGCTCCGTGGTTCCAGCAGCTCCCTTGCAAGTTTAAGAACCTGAGTTCGAAATATATATATATTTCCAATCATAAAATATCATTGTATTATTCTTGTATTTTTATATCATTAGGTGTGTGAAAGATACTGTAAATTAGAATATAAAATATTCGAATAATAAATAAGCCAAACTTCTTCTAAAGATTTAATAATGCCATACATAATTTTTCTTTCCAAGGTTAAATCTATTTTCTCTCTAACTGAATGCTAGAAATTATACCTTTGAACAGAAAGTGTTTGCTTTCATTTCAAACTATTGGACTCTTCCAAGATAAGTATTTTAAAATATAAGTTAAATCTCTTCCTTTGAACATTTAAAATGGGTTGTTATATTCATCTCAGTGCAACTGAGACTTCTAAATAGGAGGAAACTAACTTAAAAGATTCTAGGAACACACTGATTTATCCAACTACCTGAGGAATGAACATTGACATGAAATCACTTCTTACATTCAGGATTGAGTAGGCAATATCACTTTAAGAAAAAAAATATAGCGAAATGCCCCATAAATACGGCATTTCTGTGCTAAATCTAATAATAATAGCAATAAAACATGGACCAGATATAATGTTAATAATATTGCATTTTCCCAACATCTTGTGATATAAATAACATTAAAGCTCCATAATTATAAGCAGTTGACCTGAGTTTAGATCCTTTAACCTCAGTGTACGCAGTATGATTATATTACTTCATGACAATGAGTTCATATAAAACATTTTGTAATTGCTTGCATTGCAATGTTAAAGTCATGAAAGTCTGTCTTTACTTAAATGTTTTTTGGAAATATTAATATTAGTATTTGCTTGATGCTACTTTGCATTATAATTAGCATGCACTACAAATCACAGTATTACACAGAATATATA
>NW_022900936.1:19035878-19045739 GCF_012274545.1 Fukomys damarensis
ATATATATATACATACATATAAAAACATATATATATATATGTTTTCAAATTACTGAAGAGTAAATTTCTAAAATCTTCTGGGTTCCCGGGAGACAGAGTTATTTGAAGTACATTCAAAAACAAACAAACAAAAAAAATGTTCTCTACATTTGAGTGAATAAACCAAATTTAATGACGATTCCAAATACATCTTACCATAATAACAATTTAAAAGTTTCTAAAATATGTTACTGCCACAGAAACAGAGTAATCCTGTCTCCTCAATCTTTTGCATTCTTCTAAAGTCCTTTTCATGCCATGGGCTTTTAAACTTGATTTTTGGGCAGAGTCAGCATCAGCAGGACAGGCAGTAGTAAGAGACTTGGTGTGAAAAGCAGGGTTTAAGTAACAGAGCCATTTTCTTTGTGTGTACATTGTCACTGAATGTTTAAACCATTTGAATTTCCCCAACTTAAGATCTTCTAATTGCAGAGCCAGACACTAGGATTTGTATTCCATTCTTTTATTGGGTGATCACATCATGAAGTCTGCAGGAACTAGAGACTAGACAAAAATGTGTGTGTGTGTGTGTGTGTGTGTGTGTGTGTATGTATTTAATAAAATGGAGTACCACTCACTCATAAAGAATGAGAAACTAGAGACATTTATAGCTAAATGGATGCACACATTGAAGCCATACTCTTAAGTGAAATAAATAGGACACATACGTATAAAGGCCTGTTTTTATTTTGTATTATTCCCCTCTCTGGATATTAAAGATGACAAATTTCTGACTTTGCAATTCCTTTTAAAAGTTGTGAACTTGCTGATAGCTGTGCCATTAAGTCCTCATGACCATACTTCACCCAGAAGACTAAGGGACAGTGTTCTGCATTTTAAGCAGTTAACCTTTGAATGAAAGAATACATGAGCCACATGCTTTATTCATTTATATGTGCTTTGTGTAACATAACATTTCATCTCTCTTAAGCCTCAGTTAAAAGCTTTTTAGTCAAAATGATCACCTTAAAATTTTATTATCCTTTGCTCTCTGTAAAACAAAAACGAGATATCTCAAACCATAGGTATTAATGTTTTAACATCGTCTTCTGTTTGTCTCACTCCTTTCTCATATTAACAGAAGGAATAAGGAGAAACCAGGTAGTGTGTTCATTTCCGTGACCAGAAGTTAGTTCTCTACAGATCTCTGTGTTTCTACATCTTCAAACCCTCTGCATGGATGTCTGCAATACAGACAGTCTTAGAAGACAGTAATAGTATGCTCATCTAGGATTTGCAAACCAAGATAATAAATATCATGTCTCCTTGTGTCACAAATACAATATAGGTTTAAATATTAATTTATTATTGCTAGTCTCAAAAACTTAGCTGCTTAAACAACAACAAAAAACTTTCATTTATAAAGATCCGAAGTAAAAAATGTTACTCACTGAGAAAAAGTCAAATTGTTTATTTTCAAATGGAATGAAATGGTTGTTTTAGTTTTCCTCACTTTTTATTGATCTGATTGATGTTTTTGTTTCCCTCCTTGTACCATAAGGACTTTGTAATTGTATTACACCTATTTGGAAAATCCAGAATCATATGTGTTTTGCATTTTATCTCAAGATTCTTAACGTAGTTTTGTATGCAAATTCACCTTTGCCATGTAAAATAACACATTTATACTTCCTAGAATATTGTCATTTTGAAAATTGTCTGTTTACTATAGTGTACTCTTAAGGACCAAAGATTCCACATGTACAACATGGGCCATGATTTACCAATTGCATCATTCTTTCAAGTTCAAAATGCCATATAGGCCTCATCAAAAGCCTCAGATCTTATTTTGTAAATCACCTTAATTGGTATAAATCATGCTATGAGTACCGTAGAGCACATCCTGGCACAAATTTCATATTTTGTGGGTCTGAAAAACTAAAAACCACTATTCCTAAAGTATAATGGTGGATCAGGCACAGTATAGCTGTTACTGATGCTTCCATTCAATATGATCAGGAAGGAAAGAAAGTCATTAAAGAGTAAGATCATTTTAAAATTCAGCCGGCCAAATGGCATAAGGTTGCAAAGTCCAGTAAAAATCTTTGTTGCTTGGCTCTGTTCTTTGTGCTCATGATCCCTCTGCTTTTGCATTTCACTTCTGCTTTTCACAAATGCAGGATATGCTCATGGCTAAATCATTTTACCCACCTCTTCCTTGCTTTTAAAAGTTTGGATGACCAACTATATTTTTACTTTGCTTTGATTTCATCATTCGCCTCTGCCAATCTGAGTTGGCAGCATTTATACTGGTAAAACCCTGTAAGAACCTCTTGCAAAATGCTTCTCTGATGAACGTCATGAGATTCATTCTATGTCACGGAGGCTGTTTCACTGATCTTTCCTAAATAACGATATCCCTACTCCTTGCTTCTATCCAGATGGCTGTACCAATCTCTAATTTACATTATTATGCTCTTCCAACTGAGAATAAATATTGCAACCTTTAATTCCTTCCTCGACACTAGCAAAACATTTATAGTCGCGCCCACTTTTCATGGCATTCTTCCCTGACAGTGAGTCTCCTAATTTACCATATTTACCTCTCGGTGCTTTGAAAATTTCTAAAATAACCAAGTCCTGCTCATCAATACGTTGTAGTTCTTCCTTCACTATATTTATTCTTCCACAAATTTTACTACAGGCAGGAAGAAGCATCCAGGTCATATTTTTAAGAATTTTGAAAACTCACTCCCTACACATTCATCTTTTCTTACAGGTTTTGCTTTCCTCTTAATTTGAAGACATAAGTTCAACTAAGCTTCTGCCACTGTATGACAAAAATCTTTTTTCCTCCTCTTTCCCATGACTTCTCATTTCTAAATGTTTCTGTGCAGTACTTTTAATATCCATATTTCTAATTCATGTGTACATTTTAATTTAAATTTTTTCTCAAGCACTATATTATTTCTATACTATCTCCATTATTGTCTTCTTAACCATCAGAGTTTTAAATATCCTTATTTGTAAATGCCATTCTAGTCAAATCAAAGGATTTCTAGCATAGCTATCAAACTTTGAGAGCTGCTGCTTATCTCCCACTTTCTAAGCCATTAATGTTTTCTTGATATTTGTTATAGCAGCATACAAGTCATAGGAATACTGAGGCTGCAGTAAAAATTTCCGTAACTAAAACAGCACATTACGATCTTACTGTTTTATAGAGCAAAAGCCTAAAATATGCATCATGGGGCTAAAAAAAGGTGCAATCAAGGCTGTACTTCTTTCTGGAGATTTGAAAGGAGAATCTTGCCTTGACTTTTTGAGCTCCATCTTCAATCTTTAAATCTGGGAACGGCAAATATTTATCGTGATGTATCACTGTGACACTGATTCTTCCTGCAAATATGAGAATGTATACTTATGAAGGCTCACCTGCAATTAGACTTCTAAGATGTTTCATCTGCATCTTGCTTGTAAAAGCCTTAGCTGTTCATTGATGAAAATCTTAGTTTTTTACCAACGGACTTGCAGTAGAGCTGTTCTTCCTTCATCCTCCAGATCAGGCAGTCCAGGAGACAGCAAACAGTACTCCATGCCTCTTATCCCTTCAGATGACCGCAGCGGGAAACTGAAGTACATTATTCTGTGGAGCTGCTCCCAGACTTCAAAATGACCTGAGATAATCAATGTTGCTTTATCCTGTTGTTTTGAGGTACTTTGAGTTGCAGCAATAACGAGCTATATAATATTTTTTAAAAAAATAATATATGTGCTATATTTCAGTTTCCTATTCGTTATTTCTAGCATATAAAATTTGTTTTTAACAGTGAAAAAAGAAAGTATATTTTACCTGAATATACCTGAATAATTTATTCCTACCTCAACATCCTGAATATAAGCAATATACCTGTGCAACCTCTTTTGACATATAAAGTTCCAGTGATTAGCACACTGACATCTTTAATGAATTATTTTGTCCACAGCATTTTTTTCTACCGGCTCTCTCACAAGATTAGGAATTATGAAAACTCACAATTCTTGAGCTGAGGCAAAATCTCTTTAGTAATTAAAAGCTCCCTGAGCTTATGTGTGTCACCCATGGGATTTGTAAGCAAAGTGATATTGAAGCAAACTCTAAACAATATTCAATATTTTTTGAAAAGAAATAATCCTTTGTCTGTAAAGCAGAAATTCTATACTGTGAGCTAGCATCAAGGATGTTTAACAGGTCCACCTGTCAGCTTGCAAACAGGGTAGCATCTCAAATATCCCTCCATTTGTAAAAACCTCAGTCAAATACCTTTCAAACACTTCATAGGCAACTTCTGATACAATGGTGAGAAATTATTTGCAACTAAAGTACAGCACTGTATTTTCTTCTTTTTTATATTTTTATTGGTACATTTAGGTACACATAAAGTTACATTTATCATTGGAATCTTGTACCTTTACATTACATATCCCGGTTCTTATTTTTTCCCCATTCCCCTGGCCTCGCTTTACCCTTTCCATGCTTCCCTATTTACAAAGACTTTGTGTCCATTTTTTCCCCTTTCTCTTACTTTTTTCTTTTCCCTTCTTACCCTTCCTCTACTCCTCCCACTTCCCCTACATTTTTAGATTTTTTTTTCCTGTTTCGCAATATCAATTGTACATTTTGATCCTTATTTACACTTTTAGTTTATCACACCAGGGAAACTATACAGTACTAACACATGTCTTATTAATTTCATGTATGAGTATGTCCTCAGTGTGCATCCACTTAGCTATAAATGTCTTTAGTTTCTCATTCTTTATGACCAAGTACTACTCCATTTTACTAAAAAAATAAGTCTTTATTCAGCTCCAGTTAATGAGCAGTTGGGCTGTTTACAAATTTTGGCTATTAACAAACTGCACCACTATAAACATGGGTTAGCATATTTCACTGTGTTATGATTCTTTAAATTTTGGGGGGAAGATATCCAGCAGAGGAATAGCTGGGTCAAATGCAACCTCTAATTCTAGTTGTTTAAGGTATCTCCATATTGAATTCCATAGTGGTTGCACCAGTCTGTACACCCACCAACAATGGAGGAGGATTCCTTTCTCCCCACAACCGTTCTAGCATTTGTTCTTCTTTAATATCTTGATAGCAGCCATTCTTTCTGGGGTGAGGTGGAATCTCAGTGTTGTTTTCATCTGCATCTCTCAAATGACCAGTGATGTTGAACATTTTTTAATATGTTCATTTGCTGCTTTTACTTATTTTTCCATCTCGGATGCCCTTTTTCCTTCTTTGAATTGGGTCTTTATATTTGGGAGGTTCTGACTTTTTTTTTTTTTTTTTTTTAGTTCTTTATATATTCTAGATAGTAGACCTTTGTCAGAGTAACAGTTGGTAAATATTTTTTTCCACATTATGGGTTGTCTCATAGCTCTGTTGTTGATTTTTCTTGCAGTGCAGAAGCTTGTTGAAAAGATGAGATCTCAATTGTTAATTCTTTGTACTAGCTCTCATGTTACTGAGGATTTGTTCATAAAGTCTTTTCCTATGCCAATATCTTCAATACTATCGAACTTATCTCTCAGCAAGTTTGGTATTTCTGTTTTATTATTTATATATTTAATCCACTTGCATTTTACTTTAGTGCATGGTGAAAGATAGTGGTCTAGTTTTAACCTTTGGAAAGTTGAAATCCAGTTTTTCCAATATGATTTATTAAAGAGGCTAACTATCCTCCATTGAAGATGGCTAGCTCCTTTGTGGTAGATGTGGTACCTGAGTACATCTGGAGTTATTTCTGCACCTTCTAATCTACTCCACTGATCCTCAGGTCTGTTTCTTTGCTAGTGCCGTGCTGTTTTATCACAGAGGCTTTGTCGTATACTTTCAAGTTGGGAATTAGGATAGCTGCTGCCATGTCTGTGCTGCCTAGAATGGCTTTTGCTATTCTAAATCTTTTCAGGTTTCAAATGAATTTTTTGTATTGTTTTATATAGTTCTGTGTAATATTCTGTGTGGATTTTAATCAGAATTGCATTGAATCTATATGGCAGTTTGGGAAGTATGGCCATTTTCACTGTATTGGTTCTTCCTACCCAGGAACAAAGGATGTCCTTTCATTTTTCTTAAATCCTTTTTGATATTTTTTTTCAGAGTTTTGTAGTTCTCAATGCAGAGATCTTTAACATTGTCTTTTCTTTAAATTCTGCTAATAAGTACTCCCCTTGTTTAAACAGTCTTATCAGCCTTATCAACCAGCAGAATATTTATCTCATTATTTTTCTAAGAGAACATTTGTCTTTTATTGCAATGACGTGTCTGTTTTCTAGTTTAAAGACTATTCCTACATTTCAAGTTGATCACCCCAGTTCTGGTTCCATATCCATAACACACACACACACATATATATATATATATATATATATATATAATATATGTATATATATATATATTATATATATGGAATATATGAATATATAATAATCTTAAAGTATTTTACCTTAAAATTTATCATAATTTTTTAGGGTCTAGATCCAGATTTTATCTTTCTTAGATGAGAACTGCCTTCTCTGAATAATTCATAAATTACAGCCAAAATGTTGGTCAGTGACTCTGTCACCTCAACACTCAACTGAATTTTGGAATCCAATATCTAAGTTCCTCAATGTGGATTTTTTTCAGATTGAGGTTCCTTTGTAGCTCCTTGCTGAACATGTTATTTTCTCACATGTGAATATAACCAGAAATCTGTTCTCAATACAGATGCTCATTTCCCACAGAGTGAATGATGATGATGAGAGAAATAATATGAGAGAAAAAGAGAACATTAAGAATGTGTCATTATTGTATAGCTTAATTTTGCTGGTGCCATATTGTTACTTCTCCTGTGTACTGCTTGCCGTACAGATCCACACAGTACAATATGGAAAGAAATTTTGAGAAATTGAGATCATTGCAGGCTCTCTTAAAAAAAACATGTAATAAAATAAAATATATTATCTCACATAATTGTACAAAATTAGACCCAGTTATTTCAATATCAAAAAATATTGTTAATTTGGATAATTACAAAATATCTATCAAATATAGTTTTTACATAACAGATAGAAAAATAATTTTCTGATTAGGCTAGGAACGTTTTCACAATTTTGCTGTCATAAAGCAAAAGATCATGTTAATAGAACAGTTAAAAGTAGGCATTTGTGCATTTGTATGTAAATTATTTTAAATATATCTCAAACGCTAGATTGAAAATCTGGATAGAAATTTTCATTAATAATATCCATGGCAATAAGAATATTGTCTTTGTTTCCAGGTGGATGATGATGATGAACCCACAGTAGCTTCATTTCCAGGACTTGGTTCTTTGTTATCTGACTCCATCTATCCTCAGCTCCACCCTTGTCCACACACTCTATTCTAACTACTCTGGGACTCTTGCTAATCTCTAAATCCAATAGATACATTCCTATCTCAAGGCTTCTACTCAGGTTGGAAATAATGTTTCCTTTTACCTTCAATGATTGTATCTATATCTGTATCTATATCTATATCTATCTATCTATCTATCTATCTATCTATCGAATGCATTTATTCCTTCATACTTTTCAAATATTTGGTCAAATAGTACCTTATCATGGAGAACTTCTTTTGTTAAAGTTCACTGTGAACTCCATTTCTAATTCCTGCTTCCATATTTTCTACATACTTAGAAGTTTCTATTATACTGATTTATTGTGTTTGTTGTTTGCTTCTTCTATTAACATATGATTTTCATAAGCAAAGTTTCTTGTCTGTCTTCTTCACTCAGTATTTCTGGCACTAAGAACAATAACTGAGACTTAGAACTTTATCAGTAAACTTTGAATGAAAGACTACACAGAGCTTCTTCATGTAGTAGATGAGGAAATCTATGTGCAAGAATTATAATACATTGCATTTCAAAGTGTAATTAGAGATTCAGATCATTACTAGATATCGATTTAGAAATACTTCCTGCCTTGGTTGTTGTCATGGGAGCTATTGCACTGTGTAGGACTATTTTGGATTAACACTTTTCCTCCAATATTTTTTTTAATTGAGTTTATTGGTACATTTAGGGATACAGTACAGTTACATTCATTGTTGGGATCATGTACCTTTACATGGCAAGTCTTGATTCTCATTTTTATTATCAACTAATGTTAAAAGTTTCAAGATGACATAAAATATTATTGATTATTTCAAATTTTAAAAAGTTTTTCCATGAATATTTTAACATAATTTGAAAGGAATGAATAGAAAGTTATATACTGTAATGACACCAGAGTTTGTATAATCAAGTTAATTTCTAGCTTGCCTATAGAGCTCCAATTGTTATTAAGGTAACATGAAAATAAATTTTAAATTTCCCATTGAGTGTCATGCCAATATATGATTTTTTCAGTTAATAGGATTTCTATTTTATTATATGATAACATTTGCTAACTCGGTATCTCCTTTACTCAAGGGAAGATCAAGGGGCTCTTTGCTTTCTGATCTGGAGTTCTTCAGACATCATTGAATGACATTTCTCATTACTTTCTGAGAATACTTTAGGTGAGGCAGAATTCCTACAATATAATACAGATTCACTTGGTGCCAAAAAAAGACATAGTAGCAAAAATCACTTTTTGTTTTCCAGAAATTTTGTCAGCAATTCTGCTATCACATTTAAAGAAAATCCTAGTTCCTATGGCATTTTAGGTATATATTTCACTTTTCCTCTCAGAATATGATTAATATCAATCCAATTGATAAGTTATTTTTAAACTAAGCACTTGTGTCTTCTGGAAATGTTCAAATGCACCAAAAGCTTGGAGGTGTAAGTTCTGTCTCAGAGAAGCTTTAACTATTTAAATATACTTATCTATTTTTCATATTAAATTTCTATGGACAGAAAAATGACTTAAAATTACCGTTATGAACTGTATTACTATGTAACTGTTTTCTCTTCAGATCTATTAATGAGTACATTGTCATGAAGTGTCTCGCTCCCAAATTCATGTCCAGATGAATCTCATTTTACTTCACTTGGCAGTAGCATCTTTGCAGATGTAATTAATTAAGATGAGGCCGAGTATGGCAGACTGTAAATTAAAAGGCTGAAGGTTTTCTAAGAGGATCACGTGATTACACTGAGACAGACATAAAAAGTCAGGAATTATGAAATCATGAAATGAGAGATTTGAGTAACTATCTGCAAGCACAGGACTGTAAAGGATTACCAGTAAATGTCAGAAGCTAGGAAGACGTCAGTAAAAATTCCCTTAAATTATAGAGGAAACATAACCAACCTGTTTTTCAAAACTATAGAAAAAAATAGTTTTACATATCATTTGTAGTTTCAATTAATTGACCTTTCAAATATTTTTAGTAATTCTTAGTTAGTGAAAGGAAAATTATTATTCTGGTTACATCAAGACATAAATTGTCATTTTTAGTCTCCTGAGTATTACATATGTGTGATGAACTTTCACTGAATCCTCTACTAAATAGTAAAAAATTGAATATGTTCTTCCTAAGGTTGAGTACAAAGCGTAAATGTGCATTAACAACCTCTACACAACACTGAATTATTGCTGTTAGAAAATGAGAAGAAAAAAATTATGGAAGAAAAAACAAATTCAGACTGAAATAAAGTAAATCGGTCTATTCACACAATAATGTGCATAATCTTCAGGAACTGAAAAAAAATGACTATTGGGAAAATTAGAAAATTTTCAAAGACTAAATAATCACTACATTAAAATTCATTTATAAAAACCAATAATGAATATTTAGACATGAAGTAAAATTATATCATTTAAAATGGCATTAAATCATGATCTGGTAGGAATGAACATTATCACTTTTTTTTTTTTTTTTTTTTTTTT
>NW_022900936.1:19045900-19065359 GCF_012274545.1 Fukomys damarensis
TTTTCCTTTTTTTTTTTTTTTTTTTTTTTTGTAGCAAGGATTGAACTTGGGTCCTTGCACTTGCGAGGCAAGCAGCGCCACCACTCTGAGCTAAATCTCTGATCCTACATTATCACTTTATTTATATTCAGTTTTAGAAGAAAAGCTAATTGACAATGAAGAAATCAGTTATTTTTTAATTTAACTTAGTTTTGTTTTTTAATTCGTGGGTGTGAACACTCACAGCTTTTCACTAGTAGTCATAGTAAAATTTCAATGTTGTGGAGGTACTCAGACTCGGGTAGTTTTTTACAGGGATATTTTAAATTACAAATAAAAAGTAAAAATTGAGCAGGAAAAGATTAATTGAGCCAAACTAAAATGAAGATTTGAGTAAAATCGTAAGGCATTCTGAAGTTCAGGAGAAATTTTTTAGAAATATAAGCCAATATTTTGGAATTATTCACAAAAATAACAGTAGGGAAAATTCTATAGATATGAAGTTAGAAGGACTAATCTTAAACATTCTTCTCTTCTACAATTCAGTAAATTTTGATTCAAGTAAAAATGTAATAAAATAAAATCATAGAGAAAACCTATATAGTTACTATATTAAAAAAGGTAAATAGATGTCATGATTACATTGTGGTTGTATTGGGAAGGCCTTGTGTGTACCTATGTCTTCAAAAGTTTTATATATTTTTCATGTAACAGAATCAGTGTTTCTGAATTATTGAAGTCTTTGACCCATTTTGATTTGATTTTAATATGAAGTGAGTGACATGAGTCAAGATTATTTCTTTTGTTTATGGATAACCAGTTTCCCTGAACCATTTGTTAGAGGCTATATTTTCTCCATCATATGGTTTTGACTTCTTTCCCAAGGCTGAGATAGCAAAAGGGACCTATGACTGTTTTTCTTCCTCATTTCATTGACTCACAGGTCTGTTTTTGTCCCAGAAGCCTGCTATCTCTATCACTATAGATTTATGATCTGACTTCATTACTTGAAATCTGAGATGGAAATACTTCTTGTTTTATTCTTAATGCTGAGGATTGATTTGGCTATTTTTTATCTTTTCTGATTCCACACAAATTGTAGGATATATTTTCTAGTTCTGTGAAAAATGCTATTGGAATTTTTATTGGAATTGCATTATATTTATATATCTTTTTTTGTTAAGTCTACTTTGACAATATTAGTGCCTCTTCAGGGTCATGTAATATCTTTCAATTTTCTAATGTCCTCTTCAATCTCTTTTTTCAGAGTATTATAGTTTTCAGTATTAAGATTTTTTACTAAAGGAAAAAACATATCTTAAAACTATAATCCATTAAGTTATAAAGCTAAATTATAACAGCACAAATTATTTCTTAAAAGTTTAAAAATTTATACAATATTTTTAAAAAGCAAGGTAAGAAAGAAAATAGTACTTTCTGGAAAACGATGTAGTAAATTGAAGTCATTTTAAGATTTGTATTAGTTCGCTTTCCTTTTGTTGGGACCATGAACCTTAAACTAGCAATTTAAAGTAGGTTTATTTGGGTCATGTATTCAGAGAGTTCAGTCCATGACAAGCTGGCTTTGAAGCCAAAGCTTCAGGACAAAAGGCACAGTGGATCAAAGCAGGAAGCAAAGCAAAAAAGAATAACCAGAGAGGGAAGAGTGATGACCCAGATACAGACCCAAGATCACACATTCATGACCCACCTAGACACACCCAAGGCAGGAACTTTATTGGAAGGCAAGTTGGAAGAAAGTTCCTTACTTTCTGGTGTCCGAGAATCAGAACAAGGAAAGAATACGAGAGAAGAATAAGAATGGAACTAAATATAGACACCGAGGTCCTTGGAACTACTGTGCAAAACGGAAATTACTTTTTAAAAAAGTTAAATAAAAAAGATAGTAAATTTAATATAGTATTCTGTGCTTCATTTTATTAAGTAATACCATATGGAATTTTTCTTCAGTAATTGAAAGCGAGAAAATATGTACATATTCATGCATTCCTGGTAATAATAAAATCGAAAAAATATGTTTGTGGATAAACTTGCCAATACGTGTCAAAATATTAGAATGATTATTTGCCTCTACCCAGCCATATCCCTTGAATAATATTTCCTAACTAAAGATGATATAGTGTGACTGAACCTCGTATAGCACTGGTAGTAATGTAAAATGGTACAGCTGCTATAAAAAACAGTATGCACGCACCTCAAAATTTACAACTAAACTGAGTGATCTAGAGTGTCCATTTTTGGATTTTTGTCCAAAAATTTCTAAAGATATATGATCACTCCCATAACCTTCATTATGCTCTTCACAATAGTAAAATGAAGTAAACATCCAATAATGGATACATTTTTAGAAGTGTGCTACATATTTATGATGAAAGATTATCCAGACTAAAAGATGAAAGGCTGCAGTGAGGTTTAGCTAGAGGGCACTGTACTAATCGAAACACACATGGCAGAAAAGGACAAATACTACGTAACTGCATTGTTCCGTGGTATCTAAAGCAATCAAAGGTGTATGTGCAGAGAGCAGAATGGTGGTTGTGAGAATCTAGGGAGGGACGAAACAGGAAAATGATGATCAGTGGTTACAAAGTTTCTATTATAATCACAAATATGTTCTAGCGTTTTTATATAATATGTGTGGTTTACAGTACCTTATTGTGTACTTTAGAAGACACATCTCATGTTAAAAATCCCTAATGCAATGTGAGATAATGAAAATAAAGTGTTTGTAGATGGGGAGGGGAGGAGGGGGTGAAGGGAGGGCAGGGACAAGGGGAAAAATGAGAATCAAGACTTGTTGTAGTGGCATAGACACATCTCATGTTAAAAATCCCTAATGCAATGTGAGATAATGAAAATAAAGTGTTTGTAGATGGGGAGGGGAGGAGGGGGTGAAGGGAGGGCAGGGACAAGGGGAAAAATGAGAATCAAGACTTGTCATGTAGTGGCACAAGGTCCCAATAATGAATGTAACTGTACTGTATCCCTAAACTGTACCAATAAACTCAGTTAAAGAAAAAAATTCCCTAAAGCAAAAAAGACATATAAAGGAGCAATAAGAATATTACAAAATATGGATATGTTTAGCATCTTGATTTTGGAGATGGTATCCTAGCTGCATGCGAAAATACAAACTTACAAATATAAATATAAAATATATGTAATTTATATACACATAACAATGCTTCAAAAAGGTAAAGAAATTTATGCTTTTTACAATTTCTTAAACATAAAATTTGAAACTGAATAAGGTGTGATAGAAAAATTCAATGAATATTTCATTTAAAACATTTATGCTAGTGGAAGACATACTGCCACCGATGACTCTGAAAATATTCCTCCTTACCTCAAACACTCTCTGATAGGGTTATTGCCATTGTCTGAGAATTTTTAGAAGTTTTCTTTTGTGGGTGCCTTTAATTGTGATGTCGCATAGTTTGAATGTCATGAATCAATTTAAAATGTTCACTTTTTGTGATCATTTTGAATTTGCAGGAAACCCAATAGTCCCATGGTAAATATGGTAATATTTTTACACCCCCCATTTTTCCGTTGGCTGTACCCTGAAACAGCATTCATTGTATTTTTGGGTATACCCTGCCAAAACAATAAGGAAGGACGACTTCCAGATCTGCTTCATAAAGTATCAAGAATGATGGCATAAGTATGTTCACAGTGAAGGGGACTATTTTGAGAGGCATTAGTGGCTTTGTGTCTTTTACTGTAAGTTTTTACATTTAAACAAACACCATATTCTTTGATCAGTCCTCATAGATTGTAACATGCATAGTAAGATGTACATTTTGATTATAGAGTCTAAGTGAAAACATTATAGAGAAACAGAACTTGAAAATGTATTGTGTGGTTTAAATTATTGACATATTCAGTAATATATTTAAACAAATTCAAAAAATTAACTGATGTGCTTGAAATACAATTTTCAAAGAAAAACTAGAAAGATGTTAGATAGTATGATTTTCATTTTTCAGAGTGTTGTGTTTTAAATACACATATATAAAATCAATTATTTAAGAGTCTTTTTAAAAATTGTTTTATCTTTTTTATTTTTTGGTACCAGGTCCTTGTGCTTGCAAGTCGGGCGGCAGAACCACTGAGCTAAATCCATGGCCCTAAACCAAATCTGGTAGGATGAGTCACTTAATAAGAATACGCACACTGGTTAAGGACAAAGTATGAGACCCTAAAAGATTGATTATCTTTCCATCTCTACATTCACATCTCACGATACTTTCCACATGACCACCGACCCTCCGCCCCTTTCAAACTTGTCATATTCTTTTCCTACTTATTTGTTCTCTTCGTCAATTACTGTTGTCTCATCCATGTTTAATTTATTTATTTTTCTTGATTGTAGCCTTTTAGTAATTTTTATATATGTAGGAGTTTTTCTCTTCTTTGTTCACTAATTTCGTACATCCATAATATTGCCTACTACACAATAGAAAAGTTCATGTATGTCTAGTGGACTGATACATCCGTAGATTAATCTATGTTACTTTTGCAATCATAAAACATTAAATTTTTATCATTTTTATAAATCCCAATGATAGTAAATTTATGGGCAATGCAAATTAACTTTATAGTAAATATTACTATAATGGTATGTAAGTTACTATGTTATGTTTACTCATATTTTAAACTTTTCTTCTTATTTTAATATTGAAACTATTAAACAAAAAATATTAGATTGAGATTTTGAGTTACATGTTGTCTTTTTCTGAACCATTTTTATTCCTCAAATGAACTTTACTTCTCGGCCACCTGGTTTTTAAACATTACCTTCTTATGGGAAAATTGCTATTCACATACACTGACTTTATTTCAACTCCAGCTGAATTGGATCAAAGAAAAAAGTCTCACATTTCTCATTAATGGGCACAATGTAATAAACTAAATGCCACCTGTCTAAAATGCTTTCTGGTTGTGTTGTCCTTCTAAATATACCTAAGTTGAAATCACAACAGTTTAGAATAGAGAAAATAAGAAGTGAGTGTTTTGTATTATTTGACAAGGACATGACATTGTGTATTAATAGTAAGTTTTTAAACTGCATATTCAGAAATGGTTTTATTTTATAATGATTACGTTTTCCTTTCAAATATCTCTTTGGTACTTGAATAATGTAACTACTAATAAAGGAAATCACAGTTATTTCAGGACAGAAAACTCACCTATTGTACAAGTATTGAGATGCACACTACATTAACCTTTCTGTCCTTGGAAATCAGGCTGACTTATTGTGCAACTTCAATTAGCTTGTCAAATAAATGCACTGGCACTACAATTCTTTTCATTAGTTCAGTTTTAGGACACAGGGTGTGCCAAGAACTGAATAAGCATCATAATTTTCCTTTCTAGGAGAAATATAGGCAATGAATATCAAAGTAACATTTAAAACTGAGGGTATTTTTTAACCAAATGCAACATGAATGAAAACAGATATCCTGATTTGTCATTTCATGTTATTTTCCTTCCAATAAAACACTTATACAATCCATTTAACATCATTTAAATATAATACTTCCATGATATTGGCTATATAAAATATAGAAAATGTAGCTAACTCATATATATTATTGATCCCGTGAACATAAAACATAGAAAACAGATAAAATACAAATATTGATGTGTATAAACCAGACAAGAGTATTATATGTCTGATTCTTAAAATGGACACAAGATTTTTACCTGGCATTTTAAAGAGTACCCCATTCTAGATGGAATTTTTTTTCATTATCTACTTAAATGTCATAAAAATAAGGGCAAACATAAAACCTGTTTCATTATTTGTAATACACTTGAAACTTTTATCTAATTTACTGGTCACTTTCAATTATATATTTGACATAGACACAATTTGTAAAGGAGAAAGACCACAATTATTTATGAACAGTTTTCAAAATATATTTCTTTCTCTGTGGCATACCAAAAATATCAGTTCATGCCTTTTATTCCAATATTTAGATATGATAGCGAAAAAGTATTTATTTGAAGATAAAATGTGTGTAAATGATCACTACTGCTTAGAATATGATAAAATCTCTGTAACGAAAGAAAGAGCATATGAGCTCTATTTTAAGGTGCAACCATCTCTGTTTTTCCTTTTGTTATAAATGTACAGTTCTTAAAATCAAAGGATGTGTCTTGTCTTAAAGTTTGAAGTAATATATTTTCTAAAACTCTTGGGTATATCATATTTTGTTCATTCATTTTTTTGGTACATTGAAGGTGTACCAAATATATAATGACATTCATCTTTGGAAATTTGCACCTTTACATAATTCATCTTGGTTCTTATTTTTCCCCATTCTGCTGCCCTCTCTTCAACCCCTCCACCCCTCCCTATCTACAGAGACTTTTTTTTTCTTTTTCTCATGTTAATTCCATTTCCTTCTGCCTTTTCCAGTACTCCTCCCACTTCCCCTTCCCCTTTGCACCTTTTCTTCCTATTTCACCTTATCTATGATACTTTTTAGACCTTGTTCACACTTTCAGTTTCTCACATTAGAGAAACTGGTGTTTATGTGTGTGTCCCATTCATTTCACTTGAGTATCTCCTCAATGCGCATCCATTTAGCTATACATGTCTGTAGTTTCTCATTCTTTATGGCAGAGTAGTACTTCATTTTATGAACACACACACACACACACACATTTTCTTTATGCAGTCTCCTATTGATGGGCAATTTAGTTTCTTCCAAGTTTTAGCTATCACGAATTGAGCTGCTTTAAACATGGCTGCACATATATCAGTGTGGTATGATCCTTTTCAAAACGCATACCAAAGAAAAACACTTTTTCTTTCAGAAAGTCCAATGCTTGTACTTAAGTCTCAACTTTTAATCTGATCTTATATTAGTTTCCTATTCTAGGACATAACAAGGTTGAAACTAAATTCCTTTTGCAATACTTCAGGATGTCCTGGTGTTGCTAGGATGTAGAATTTTATAAAAATAAATTACATGAATGGTAAGTCTATATTTATATTTTGATCATGTTAATAACTAATGACATTTACTTACAATTATTCTGTTTATAGGCATAAAGTAAGTACATTAAATCTTATACATCAATTCATATTTGGCAAAAATTGTGGCTCTGTTGAAAAAAATATGCTTAATGAAGATTTTTAAGTTATCTTGAGAAAACCTGGACCTTTAAAAAAAGAAAAATAATTTCATTCCTTTTGTTTTTCTTCTACAAATATTATTATTGAGCCATTATTTAAAAGCATACTGGTTTCATTTAGCCAATGAGTTGATAAATATCTGAGAAGAGAGATAGATCATTTACATTATTCTGATCATTGTACATTGAAATATCACTCTGTATTCTATGAATATGTAAAATTACTAAATGTTAATTAAAAATGTATAGACATGTATCTTTAGTCCCTTGCTTTGTAGCATAATGTTGATAGAATTAATATTTTTCTTACTTATTGTGAAAACTATATTATAATGCTTAAATTATAAAATATTAGGAGTATTCATCACCAGAAGAAAACTTCATCATTTTTTTTCTGGAGAGGGAATGCACAGGATAGCTGTATCATGTTAGATGAAATTGTTATTGTTATCTGGAGAATCAGTATTATTTAAGGAAATGTATCTGGTTGCCAAGTTGACAAAGGACAGGTGATGATAGCTAATTGCGGTGTCCATTTAAATTAGAAATGACTAGTGATTACTTACACATAGTCTGGGGTGTGTGGACGGTGGACTTACTGAAGAGGGAAGACCCAGGCTGGGCGTGGGTGGCAGCAAACAATAGACTTGTAGGCTGCATGGTGTGAAAACGGGAAGAAGAGAGTCCGGATTTGGCCTTTTTCTTATGGTTTGTTTGTTTGTCTGTTTATTTATTTATTTGGTACCAAGGATCACACTCAGGCCCTTGCACTTGTGAGGCAGGCGGGAGAACCACTGAGTCAAATCCCCAGCCCAGGCTTTTGCTTTTTCAGTCTTCACACTGCCCTTGGGTGGCTTTCTCCAGACTCCTAACTCACATTCATCAACCTTCCAGTGCACAGCCTTCAGGGTTCCAATATGGACTTGCACTGCACTCTGTCGTGACCCCAGGCCGTTAACCTTGACTCATCCCCCAGCTCTCCAGCACACAGAGTCTTTTCCATTCTTCCAGCCTGACTCTGCCAGTGGCCATGGTAAGCCTGCCTTATAAACCTTTTATATATCTCATATATAAAATCTGTATGATTTTATTTATGGTATTTCTATTAGTTTATACATGATAAATTATATATTATATTGTTTTTATTATTATATGTAATATTCTATTCCATTAGTGAACCCTAACACACCGATGATAATGAGAGGTCTTAGTACCACACAGTTGGAACTGCCAAGTCTTAAACAATTTGAGATAGGATAGCTCTCATTCCAATAAAAGAATTACTGAAAAAAAGTCCGTGTACTTAATGAAGAAATATATATATGCACACACACACACACACACACACACACACACACACACACACACATATATACAGTTTAATAAAACTGTCTTTCCTACTTCATTATAAAATATTTTGATCAATATTTTGAGATTTTTCTGGATTCTATTTGCCAAGAAACTTATTACAAATAATACTTGAAAAAAAATACTTTGTTTATTGTGAAGAAAATCATCCCTCATACAAAAGACAGGATTTATAATCATTAGCACTTATTAGGAGCTTAAAGATTTTTTAAGATATTGAAAGTTGTCTATTAATTTCTTTACAGAAAAGTGTTTCTAGAGCATATAATTAGAGATGCTTACCTTAAAAATTCCCATTCATTAAGAAATAAATCTAGAGGTAAATGAATAAATGAAGGACTGTTCATTAAATTGAAATAAATTTAATTAATTGTATTTTATTTGACATAGCATTTTAATGTTTCAGTGCCTGTATATACTATAATTTTAAAAACACATTAACATAACTAGCTACTCAAATGTTGTCATATCTTTATGGTAAGCCACTTTAAAATTATATTTTTGCAATATAAAGATTGTTGTTACCTACAGTCTTTCTCCTGTATAATAGTAGACCAGAATTTCTTGTTTCTTTCTGATTGTACTTAGAACTCCTTGCTGAATCTCGCTCTATGTTCCCTTCTTTCCTACTTTCTCCAGGCTCTGGTAATCATTGTACTATTTTTCAAGCAGATATTTTTTAATAATATGAATATGAAACTATAATTTAAGGCGTTATCAGTATAAATATGTATATTGCTATAATTGTTTTATGATATAATAGCTCTAAAAATAGTGTGAGATCCATACTAAATTTTACAAGTCTTCAGATTTTTTTATATAAAAAACCCTTGTTATATTTAGGAGCAATCATAAGCTTGTAGAAACTCCATTTAAATAACTGAGCACACTTATAAAGAACAGTATTACACTTAAAACTGTAATTTGTAATTATTTTTTCTGTTATAGGTAGTAGTTACATAGTATATAATGTTGATGAGAATTTTATTACTTAAATGTAATAGAAAATTAACATTATGAATTCTAAAGGACAGTATAGTTTTTTTTTCCCCCTCATGTGGTAACATTAGCACAACACTTTCTTAATTAGATTTTCCAGTATATTTTACCTTTTCTTTTTACCATTAGCATAAAGAAACAAAATACATTGGATGGCAATAGTATTATCTTTTTTATATTAAACTGTTTTTGAAATTCTGACATTGAAAAGTGATAGAAGGGAATAAAAATTATACACATGAACCAACTCCCTATGATGAATGCAATCATTATGTACTGAAAATATACTAATAAAAAATAGAAGAGAAAAATAGGCTCTTTGTTAAAAGTTTCCCTTAAAATCTTTGAAGAAGACCAGATTTATTTCCAATATTTTGTATTACATTTTGGTGCATAATAAAGTAAAGATATATATTTGTTTTATAAAAAAGAATAAAGGAAAATGCTATAAAATCATTTTATAAAATATATTCTTGTATGAATTCTTATAAAGTTCACAGGGAAATCATTATTAGATTTTCAAAGAATGATGATAAGACAATAACCACGCACATTTTCATCTGCATCTGTGCCTACAGCTATATAACTATCCATGCATCTATACAGCCATCCATCCTTTTTATGAAGATTTGGGAACACTAAGAGGCAAAGTATTCTATGGCTGTCAGTGCAAATACTCACCTGGAAGTAGGAGTGAGGTGAGCATATGCTTTCCAAAAGTTAGCTTTTAGCTGTGTTTCTCCAAACTCAGAAACGAGCTTCACATAACTGGGCCATTCTAGGTGCCTTTCAGCTGGTAATACCTACTATGACAGTTGATTTTAGAAGACAGGAAAACCCTTTTCTCCCAGTTTATGCTTATGTAGAGAAAGTCAAGAAGGGAGTTCACTCAAATGATATATATGGCCTTCCGTGATCATATTTGAAATTGCTCATTGGATTTTATGTTCTGCTTTTGAAAACTACATTAAAACCGAAAATTTATAGAAGTACAACAGCAGCGTTAAGTGTAAAAATGTCTACGTATATTTAACTATATCTGGTTATCTATAAATTTAATATGCCAGCTCTATATATCATTATTTAAGAGCTGCTTCATTTATCTCTATTCCCCAATGGTAAACAGTGTTTCAGGAGGACTTGTTCTGACAATGCAATATTTTCAAATTTTTTCTTCTTAATTCAAAGTAAAGAATAGAGAAATGTACTTGGAAGTCCAATTTTTCCAGCAAGCTGTGTGTTAAATCATAGCCCAATCAATTTCTGCCTTTTGATTTTTCACAGCATATTGAACACCTGAATACACTACTGATGCTATGGTTTATTTATCCAATATCACTCAGGAATATTTTGTTTTATTTTATTCTCATTGAGTTTATTGTTACATTTTAGGTACACAGTACAGTTACATTCATCACTGGGATCTTGTACCTTTACATGACAGGTCTTGGTTCTCATTTTTTTCCCCTTGTCCCTGCCCTCCCTTCACAGCCTCCTCCCTTTCCTGTTTACAAATACTCTATTTCCATTTTTTCATTTTCTCATATTTTTTTATTTTCCCTCATTTCCTTTCCCCTACCCTTCCTACTTTCCCTACACATTTAGCTCTTTTCTTCCTATTACACTGTCAATTATACCATTAGGATCTTATTTACAATTATAGTTTTTGACACTAGAGAAACTTTGGTAATTTACACATGTGTGACTTATTTATTTCACTTAAGAGTATGACTTCAATATGCATCCATTTTCCTATAAATTACTCTAATTTCTCATTCTTTATTACTGAGTAATATTCCATTTTATAGAAAAAACACATCTTATTTATCCAGTCTCCAACTGATGGGCAATTGGGCTGTTTCCAAGTTTTAGCTATTACAAACTGCCGCTGTAAAAATGGTGTGCATATATCACTGTGAAATGATTCTTTTTATTCTTTTGGAAAGATACCCAGCAGAAGAATGGCTGGGTCAAATGGAACCTCTAGTTCCACCTCTTTGAGGTATCCCCGTTTTGATTTCCACAGTGGTTGCACCAATCTGCACTCCCACCAACAGTGGAGAAGTGTTCCTTTCTCCCCACAATCCTGCCAACATTTGTCATTGGTTGATTTCTTGATAGCAGCCATTCTTTGTGGGGTGCGGAGGAATCTCAGTGTTGTTTTCATCTACATCTCTCAAATGAACAGTGATGTGGAACATTTTTTCATATATTTAGTTGATGCTTTTACTTTTTTTTTCTGAGAAATATCTTTTCATTACAGATGCCCATTTCTGAATCGGGTTTTTTTTATTGGGGGGCTGTTTTTATTGTGTTCTTTATATATTCTACATAATAGTCCTTTGTCTGAGGAGCAGTTCATAAAATTTTTTCCCACATTTTGTAGATTGTCTCAGTTCTGTTGATGGTTTCTTTTGCAGTGCAGAAGCTTTTTAATAAGATGAGATCCCAGTTGTTGATTCTTTGTACAAGTTGCCCTGCTACTGAGGATTTATTCATAAAGTCTTTTCCTACATCAATGGCTTCAAGAGTTCTGCCTAACATCTTCCAGCAAATGTATTGTCTTTTTCATATTTAGATTTTTAATCCACTCAGATTTTAATTTAGTGGCGAAAGATAAGATTATGGTTTTAATCTTTGGCAAGTTGAAATCCAGTTTTTCCAACACCATTTTTTAAAGAGGCTATCTTTCCTCCAGTAAGGATGGTTGGCTCCTTTGTCAAAGATGAAGTAGCTGAGTACATCTGGAGTTATTTCTGTATCTTACAGTCTAAGGAATCTTTTATTATTTATTTATCCATTTTTGGCACTGGGGATCAAACTTGGGACCTTGCACTTACGAAGCAGGTGGCGGAACCACTGACCTAAATCCCCAGCCCTCAGAAATCTAACTAGTCAGAGACAGTGACTCAGTTGTTTGTTAGAAAGAAAGAAAGAAAGAAAGAAAGAAAGAAAGAAAGAAAGAAAGAAAGGAAATCAGCTCATGAAAGATTTTTACTGTTGGGAGAAAAAAGCTTGATAGATGATGAACATACTGAATGAAAAAAGTTCAAGAAGGGACTATCACAACTACACTATTCTGAGTCTTAGTGGCACATATTATTACTAATTTTGCTGCCATTTTATTGATCCATCTCCTGTACTCTAAAGCCACTAAAATTAATTTGTCTAATGGGTTAGCCAAAAAATTACTATTTCCTTGTTAAAGGATCTTTCTTTAATTTACTCACTTCATGATCACTATTGTAAAAATAATTCTTAATATTCTAGTGTTAGACTAAATCATTTGAATATATATTGTAAGTTGTTGGTTTCTTGAGTATTGTCTTAGCATCCTTAATATGCCCAAACAAAATGTCACAGACTAGGACTATCTGCAGCCATAAAGAACAAGAAATTAGAGAGATTTATAGCTAAGTGGATGCTCATTGAGGCCATACTCTTAAGTGAAATTAATAAGTCACACATGTGTAAATACCAAATAGTTTCTCTGGTGTGAAAAGTAAAATTGTAAATAAGGATAAAAATGTATAATTGATATTGTGTCAGAGGAAGAAGAAGGTCTAAAAGAGTTGAGGAAGTGGGAGGGGTAGGGGAAAGATAAAAAGCAAAAAGAAAAAAATATGTGAAAAGGAAAAACATGGAAACAATATCTTTGTAAACAGGGAAGGGTGGAGGGGTTGAGGTGAAAGCTGGAGAATGGGGAAAAATAAGAACCTGATAAGTCATATATAGGTACAAGATCCCAGTGACGAATTCAACTGTATTGTATGTAACAAAGATAAAAACGTACACACAAACACACTATATGAATACTTCTCAAAAAATAAAAATAGACGTACCATGTTAAAAAACAAACAAACAAATAAAAAACAAGTAATAGAAATCTGTGCTCACGGCTTTGGAGGCTTGAAAGTCTTAGATCAGGGTGTTTCTAGTGAATGCACCTACCCTGCATTTGAGAAGGCCAACTTTTAGATAGAAAGCAAGCTCTCTAAAAAGGGCATTAAAATGATCAATGTAGTTAGATCTTTATGACCTCGCTTAATCCGAAGACTCCACATCAAACCAGTGCACCACAATGAAAATTATGGCTTCACTATGTGAATCTGTGGAGGGGGAGAATATATGGGTTATTTCCTTCACAGGGAAAATTAAGTCTGCTTTTAATGTCTTTAAATGGATCCTATAGATCATCAAGATAGTTATTATAGAGATATTCCAGTAAAGCAAAAGTATGTTTATATTAGTTATTACTTCAAGACAAAATGATAATGGTTTAACTGGTACATGTGTTGCTTTAATTCCAGCATGGATATTTGTCGTTTTGAAAAATTATGCTATTCTTTATTGAAAATGGACATTTGAACAGTAAGATCATTGTAACATTACTTACATGTACACTATTTTCTAAAAGAAAAATATTTCCCAAATTTAATCATTATTGACTTGTCTTCAAATCACTTATTCAGAAATCATGTACATACATATAGAAAGCAAAATTAAATATATGGAAAGTGTTTCATTTGGTAAACATATATTACATTAAAACTTAATTGAGAATTTGTGATACTGAGGATTCCACCTCAAAGATTAAGTCAACCTAAGATTTAAGAAGCATGTCCTTTTTATTACAGTGGATAACTGGGACAGATGTTTGAAGATAACAAAGCAGATGCTAAATGATTCTCTTTTTACAAGACATTTATAAAAGAGAAACAAAATTAAATGTCAAAATGATAGAACTACTCTCAGTTCAGAGATATAAACCTCCCCAAACTCATTAAACTGGAAATAACAATCAGAACAGGTGTTTATACAAGTGAGAACTTAAAATATGTGAGAACTTAAAACATGTACCATGGCAGGCAAAATACATTCTTACTAATATAAGATATGTAAGACAATTCTCCTTTTCATACTTAAATTACTCTACAGGAATATTTTGACAGAGAGTAATTTATTATCACTCTTTGATAGTTTAAATGCAAACAATTCAAACATAACAAATATAAAGCTAAAAAGTATGTACCTACACATACAGTTGCAAAATAGCTATTAAAGAGAAAGTAAAATTACATTTAGAAAAATAAGTTTCCTCAAAGTGTCAAAAGTGTATACATTTAATTGTGACACTTAAAAATGAGAAATTTTTTTTGTGAAGCTGATATTAAATAACACAAACTATTACTCTTTTTTTTTTTGGTACTGGGGATTGAACACCAGTCCTTGCACTTGCAAGGCAGGCCACCAAACTGCTGAGCTAAATCTCTGGCACTAACAAATTATTAATATTGATGGTAATAACTAAATGCCTGTTTTCTGGTTTTATATCACTTTTTTCCTGTCTTTGAAACTCTTAGATACTTAAGCCAAAATGGACAGTAGATTAAATTTCTTTTTTCCTATGTTCTTGGAATGAATCAAAGAAAGACAGATGAATCCTTCTTGGGACCAATAAATGCTAAATACTTTCTAATAAACATTTGATTCACAATTACTGCTGTATTTTAGCTGTTGAACTCTGGTGATTTCTCATTAGGGATTAGGCAATGAAATGAAAGGTGTGTGTATTTGAAGACACTTAGAATATGGTGCTTAATTGCAATATAAATTGCATGATATAAATTATTTCACTAGTATGGTGAGTTAATCATGTCTGTCCACAGAAGTTAACTAAATGAAAATATACAAATACTTGCTGTATGAAATATGGACAGAAGAACAAGTTCAAAAGTCCTGAGTGTTATTCAGTGATGCTGTGTTTTAGCAAACAGAGTAGTTCTACATATATCATCAAAGCTTTGAAAGTTATATTAATAAATTTAGAATTTAGCTTTGAAATATTAGAACAATCATTGAATGGAAGGAAGGTACTATTGTTCTTGTTTGAATAATTGAAAGATTTTATTTATCACTGTTATTTTCATTATATACAGAGTTTGATTCATTTAACGTTAATTTGACTACTGAGCAAAACATTTCCCATATAAAATGATAAAATATGCTACTGTGAAGTACAGTGATTATTATCATGTCACTCAAACACTACAGAGAAAGATAAACTTTCAGGAACTGTTTCAGCTATGGTGATAGGTCAAATTTGATAAAAATAGTTTACATTAAAAAAGTTATCTCTTAGCTCACTTTTTGTTTTTTTTGTTTTTTGTTTTTTGTTTTTTGAGACAGGGTCTCACTATGTAGTGGAGATTGTCCTGTAACTCACTTTATAGACCAGGCTGGTCTTAAACTCACAGCAATCCTCCTGCCTCACCCTACCAAGTGCTGAGATTACAGGTGTGTGCCACCATGCCAGGCTAGCTCAGTTTCTAATGAATCATGTGGTTGAGGTATTGCAACTACAAGCATAATTGTAATTGTGTCAGAATTATCTATGAAACAGTACAATTTCTCCATCATTTTAATCGTAATGGAGCATTAAAATTTATTCAAGAATACCAGTAAATATTAGGGTAAAAACACATACATGTTAGGATATTTGTATAATCTTTGGAGAGAAACGCTTTCTCAATATCAATTCCCTTTACTGCCAAGTATCCTATGTTCAGGGGTAAACATTAATGACCTTGACACTCAGAGAAGATAACTTGATTATCTACTCTAGGGGTTGTCAGTAGGAGCAAACAGTTGCTCTGCTGCTTTGCCATAATGAAAGGTGAATTCATTTATGAATACTTCTATACATATTTAAAGTGATTCTGAGAGTATAATAAAAGAAATTGACATAGGATGTGCTAAAGTTACAGACTTACCAAAACCTGGGTACTAATACACCATATATGTTTTAGTCTTTTTCCATAAAATTCTTCTTCTCTGTATAATCCCTCTAACTTGAATCACATTAAGTTTTAGAAATATATGATTATGAAGGAGTCAGGTCAACTATTTTATAACTTGTGAAATAGAAGCAAGGTTAATTTTGTTGCTAAATTCCAAAACTTGGAAGTCTCTTACTCAGTTTCCTGACATAATAATAACCAATGAAGCATGTTGCCCACAAATTAAATGTATTCTCGGTGGTCAAGCACTTACAGATGATGAAAAATTATCCAGGTTAACCCTTATAATTATCCTTACATAAGCAAGATGTGCCAATTAAAAAATAAATTCAAGATGCAGCAATCACATCTCAATATCCACAGCAATTCAGCAAAGCAAAATCTAATAAATAAAAACATTGATAATAGCATATAAATAGAGTGGTTGAAGGAAATCAGCTTTCTAACCTAAATTATGGCTATCGATGTGCATTCATTAGGGCATAGATTAGCATCAATCTGACCTATTAACATGTTAGACCACAAAAATACCAGATACATAATAAATAATATACATATAAAATCACAAAACATTCAACTGGCCTTATATCAACCAACTATCAAATATTCAAAAAATATTGATAGAAAATACAGTTAGTTAAGAACTTTAGTTACAACTGGACTGAATATAAACAACTTGGATTATGACCAAGATTTAGTTTTAACTTATGATGAAAGTCTTGAATTATGATTTGAATGCTGGTCAGTTGTTCTTCCAGATGGTTTCAAACACAAACACAGCCCTTAAAGAGTTTGGCAAGGAATATTATATCATCCTTTCCTGTGTGGGGTTAATTGAGAAAGCCTGAGACTGTATCTCTCTAAGGACACTGATATCTGCCTGTAAACAGGAGAGAAACTCTGAAGGCTGTGTAGAGGAGAATGAGACTTGAATAACCTGAGTTACGACCAGATCTTGAGAATGAGTTGAGTTCATAAATCAAGGGTCAATAAGTTACATTTGAAGCAGATGCTTTAAAATTGTTAACTCATAAAATATTTTTAGCAGTATAACTATATAAGGAAATGTACATTTTTTTTTTGGAAAAAATATAATCTAGTGAAATTAAGAATAGGCTATCATGAATAAATATTAAGAATTCTAGAATCCCAAATAAATGTCTGAAGGAATTAACACAAAGTTAAATTTCATAATATATGAAGCTAATTTAAATAAAAATAATCCATTGACTCTATAGAGATTAAAAGAAAAACTTTACTTATTTCTCCAATACACCTCAATTCTTTGGAATTAGATCTAAAATGTTCCCTAAAAGTCTCATAAATTTAGAGGTGTGTGTGTCTTCTACCTGATTCCTACCATCTCTTTCTCTGTTTTCTCACTGCTGAGTTGAGCTGTTTTCACCTTAAAAACAACCGATCATGAACTGATTGCTATGTTAACCTTGAGCCAATTTTAACCTCTTCTTTTAATTTGGGGTGTTAGGCATTTTGTCCCATCAATAACAAAGCTGACTACTACTGAAAATTGGTGCCAGGAGTGGGGTCATTGTTGTTGCTGCTCCAGATTATGTATCTTACATCCATTTGGATCTAGTTTGCAGGAGGAATTTGCAAATGTTTGAAGATGCTGGCTGGAAAAGCCCTAGAAGATAGTAAGTCAAATTCAAGAGTTAATACTGAACAGAGCTCAGAAAACCAGAATATGCACAGGAATTTAGAGTAAAGGCCAGGATCATCAGAATTTCAGTGGAAGTGAGAGAACCGAACTAGATGTGATGTGTGTTTCATTATGGCAATGAATATGTCTATATTTCATTCATGTCCTACGACTTTATATATGGTTGAATTTAAGGGTGGTAAGAGCATTAAACTGGTAGAGGAAATTTCAAGAAAGCCCATTGTTCAAGCTGTGGGATGTATACAGCTGCTTCCCTTTCACCACATCAACAGTGAAAATTGGGCTCAGTCAGTAGAGCTGAATTATTTGAAATTGTTTCAGCTTGGACAAAAAGAAAAAATGAGGTTGCTAACATGATTAGCATTAAAAATATATTTTGTATCAGTATAATTGTAATTATATGTTCTAAGGAAATCTCAAGAAGTGGCAATACCCCACCCATCATAGGCTCACAGGTGTAAAAGGGTAAATTCCTTTGAGTGATTCTAATTTAAAAAGAGAGCCACAGGGTAGCCTGCTCCTTCAGGGCCACTTAGGGAAGATTTTTCCAGAAAGGAACCATCTACACACTGAGAAGCCTATTGCAGCCATGTTTCAAGGGAGCCAGGCTACTGTTCCAGCTGGACACAGAATTTGATGTTATTCACATGCCCCTGGCTTTCATGTACACGGAATTGAAGGAGCTGTGGAGTTTAGAATATTTTCCTCTATATGTAAGAAGTCAAGAAAGGAGCTCCAGGGGTGTCAGTGAATAGGCCATGAAATAAAGCCATAGATGCATGGAAAACCCAATAATTTGCAGAACACAGGAATATGATCATAACTTGAGAAAAGCCACAGCTTTCAGAGCCATTCTGAGAAAGGCCACATGGGTTGCAGCTAGCAAGACCACCAGAGTGGAGTTGCCCAAGTCCTCTGGAACTCACATATTCCAACAACTTGCCCCAGGTGCTAGACGAGAAGCCACAACATTGAATATCTGCTGTGCTTCCTTTGGTCTTCTTTCGTTCTGATTACTTTTTATCTACCTATTCTGCCTTTTGGTATAGAAATTTGTTATTGTTTATGTCTAGATGTCCCTCAAGAGCCTCGTATTCTCACAGGTGGAGTTTCTGTCAGGTGACTGAATCACAGCAACTTGCTTTTGGGAGGTCGGGTCTAGTCCAAAGAAGCAAGTCAATGAGGGAACAGCAAGAAGAGCATATCTTCCTCCCTGACATTTCCCTTCTCTTTCTGCTTTTAGCTGCCATGATAGTTGCAGCTTTTTCTCTGCTATACCCCTCCACCGTGCTGCCCTTACCTTGGAACTAACAGACTATGAACTGACAGTGTGAGTAAAACTAAATCTTTCTTCCTTTAAGTGCTCAGTGTTAAGAGTTGTTTCCCAGCAATGAGAAAGTAACTAAGGAAAACTGCTTACTTTGTAGTAATCTGTGCTATTATTATTTAACCATATATATAT